>NC_090077.1:3885150-4035150 GCF_038355195.1 Osmerus mordax | reverse complement strand
AGAAAAACATTTGTGAGAGAAAAAGAGAAGAGAGAGATGATTGCGACAGAGAGTTACAGAGGGAAAGAACGTGAAAATAGAGAGAGACAGGAAGATAGATAGAGACCGTGTAGGTACCTATAGAGAGACAGCTGGGACAGGCTTTCAAACTTACCCTCGTTTTTCTTTTTTATATTATCAACGAGTGATGTTTATGTCCAATAGTAGCCCGTAAATCATGGCTTCCCATCCCAATGTGTGTGTGTGTGTGTGTGTGCACATGTGTGCATGCTTATGTGTGCATTTCCCCCATCGCTCCTAGACCTTGGTATGCATAAATCACACCACCTTCTCTCCGTTGAGCAATCACTTAGAGGAATGACTTCATCACTTCCCATGCAAGGGCAGTATGGCTTTCCTGGCTCACAGCCAAACTCTCACCTACTTTGCTGCACCCTATCTACAAACCAATCAACTTTTTCCAACTTCATACTTTTGAAGGCATATATGATTCCTTTACATTCTAACAAAAAGAGAGGGTCAGCTGCTATGTATTACGTATTATATTAGTAGTATGTGTGTGTATCTGTGTGCATGTGTAAGCATGTGTGTGTGTGTGTGTATGCGTGTGTGTGTGTGTGACACATTTACATTTACATTTAGTCATTTAGCAGACGCTCTTATCCAGAGCGACTTACAGTAAGTACAGGGACATTTCCCCTGAGGCAAGTAGGGTGAAGTGCCTTGCCCAAGGACACAACGTCCTTTTACACAGCCGAGAATCGAACCGGCAACCTTCTGATTACCAGCCCAATTCCCTAACCGCTCAGCCACCTGACTCCCGTGACTGTGATACAGTCCCGCTCACCATAGTGAGGGATGATGGCCCAGGCCATGGCCGAGGCGTAGATCTCTCCGATCATCCAGAACATGCACAGCCAGCTCAGGTGCTCCCCTCTCTTCTCCCTGGAGAGCACCTCTGCAAAGAAGGAGAACACAATGGGAACAGCGCCCCCTATCCTGCAGGAGGGGAGATGAAGGAGAGGAGATTCAGAGGGGGGACAGGTGGATCACTGGAGAGGGCAGAACGTCAGTTAACATAACACCATTTGAAATACTGTAGAACACACAATGCATAGCCAAATGATAGAAAACCGATCAACAGAAACTGAGTGATTTCAGTTGGATGACTTTCTAGAAGTCCTTTTGGAACAGACGCCAGAGATCCTGGATAAAGACGATCAACGATCATGATGCTGACTAAACGGAGAAGCCCTCGTCCCGAACAGAGGGAATTTCCTTGGTGTTCCTGTTAACCATTAGGCTGAGAGCCAGTCCTTGGGGATTCACAAGCTTTGCCCCTGTAGGCTGTTTGGCAGGCCTTTTCAATTACTCTAAGGGGCTCCAGGGAAAGAGGCGGGAAAACAATTACTCAATGAGTTCTTAAATGGAACACACACCCGCCACATGTTTCCTCGCCATAGCTCAATTATCTTGTCTCATGTTGCTATCTCTGTGCAGCGAGCAAATATGGTGTTCCTGTTTCAACAGAGTCTTGTCACTCGCCCATCACAAAGGCCCGGTTCTTTTCCTGAAACAGTGCCTCGTACAGCTGTCGGAGGGTCCTTGTTCCTTGTAGAGAGAGACGAGTTTGAGAGGAGGACAGGATGTCGATGGACGTGACCGGAGAAAAACGTTTTCGGAACCTTTCACTTCCAGAAGGGTTTGAATTAAACTGTTGGGGGATTAGCTAACATTTCTGAATCATTGGTTTTCTCGACGGTTTCTCGACTTCAAAGTTGCTCTTTCAATTATTCAAATGTTGTTTTTCAAGACATAAGACAATTAGAAACTAGATTTCTATGCTAATTAATATTGGATGTTTCCGACACGTAAAACATTTCACGAGCGACATTACAAGGACTAATCCCCTTGCGCTGTGTGATAGACAGATGTATCTACAAAGTCCCACCTCTGCAGGGAGAGGTTTTAAGGCTGAATCCCAGCTGTCGCTGATGTAGTTGTGGCTTTGCACACTTTCATTAAGGGGGCGTTCAATTACTGTCAAACAAACAAACTTCCCGACAGGCCGACCGACAGACAGACATTATGTACTCAATGTAGACAAGTCAGGTCAGGCCCCAGTCCTTAGATGAGAATGAAACCACAGATGATAATGAAACCACAGGTGAAATAGTGAAGGTAGAGGGATTATGTCTTTGATCCCCCCCCAACCAATCACCACTGGCTGTGAGAGTAAATGTTGACAGAGAGATTCAGGACTGGATTTCCATTAGAGAAGCGTGATTAACCCAAGAAGTTAGTGTGTGCTCATTAGACGACAGGTCTCCGTGGAAGATAGCCTGACATTAACAAACAGTCACAGTAATGGATAGGACAGCTGGAGACACACATCCCATCGAGATGTACATTTCCTAGTTTCCCTAAGCTTGGTCTCCTCGACAGATTCAGCCCTGATACGGTGCTGAAAATCGTTCTTAAAGACAATATCGACATATTTCTCCGGGACCTGGTGTGTTTCCGTCGGGAGTGGAGTGTGCGGGGCTCACCCGAAGCCTGCCACTATGCGGCAGAGCAGGAAGACGCCGTAGCCCTGGACGAAGGAGGACAGGAAGGCGAAGAAGCCGTTTATGGACATGCAGATGAGCAGGCACTGTCTGCGGCCCACCTTGTCTGACATGCCCCCCCAGAAGAAGGCTCCCAGCATCATCCCCACGTACACGATGCTGCCTGCAGACAGATCGAGAGACAGAGAGAGAGACAGAGAGAGACAGAGAGAGAGAGACACAGAGAGACAGAGAGAGAGAGAGAGAGAGAGAGACGGAGAGAGGACACAAAAGCACAGTATGTTATCCCTTTCAACGCTACTTGTTCTCTGACATCACAACTCTGCCAGGAAGCACTGGAGAATTCTTGTCTCGCCGGAGAGTCTGACTCTAAATGATCGGACATAAAAGTGTCAAAGTAAAGTATGACGTCGCATAAAGCTTCATAATTACCCGAGTCAGAACAGACTGTTTCTCATTAATACAGTTTAAAAGGGAAATTGCCATGAATCTATCTTGAATGGAAAAACTTAAGCCATGCTAAAGGGGGAGAGTTCAATGTGCATTTTGGCTGAATGACAGGTGGGTAAAGATACAGTATCACACCCTGATACTGTTCCTGTGTCAGCTTTGGCCATGGCAAAGATACATCACACACACACACAGACACAGACATATACCAGCACTATGTTCCCACTACACTTTTTCCTCAGGCCTTAGCCAAAGAAACAAATTCCCCATGACCTTCATATTTTTCACAATTTCCAGCTTGTCTACACTAGGGTGAGCCCATTGCTTTAGCCGGAGCTGTACTTACCGATCCTCAACCTGTAACTAAGAATCCAAAGTGGAACACCACCCCAGTTAAAGCCAAGCACTGTCCGCTGAGCAGTAACACAGTGAATAAACGCACTGTTGAATAGACTTGAAACCACAGACACCAGTAAATGGGATGACACACGAGCACAGTGATAACGGGCGACTTCGCAACGGGCCCTCTGCTCTCCTTTAAGCTTCCCTCATCGGGTGGGCAATCAATGTTCCAACAAAACACCATTGATTTCCCCCTACTGATGATCCTGATGGTGTTCCAGACAGGGTCTCTTCATCATGCAGCGCTCGTTTAGTTTCCGTCTGATTGTGGATCCTTCCACCGGCTTCTCTGCAGCATTCATCATCTCCCCTCCCGTTCCGCTCCGCTCCTCCCTCACGTCATCCCTTGTTTTGTATTGTTCCTTTCAGATATCTGTAGCTTTACCTGGCTGAGAGTTACAGAGATGCTTTAATGAAAATAGATGCTTTACGGCTAAGTGTTAGTCCTCGTGCATTATCGGTGGACGGGAATATCTTTTCGGATCTTTGCTACTTGCTAACAAGCTGAGGCATTCAGCAATGCTTCAAGGAAGAGGGCTTTCATGTGTATTCTCAAAGTCGACGCAAAGACCAAAACAACAGATTGCAACAGATCTGGCCACATTCTGCTTACACATGCTGGGATATAGCTTGGCCTGCGGTAGAAGGCACTATGTCTAAGCCATTACAAGGCAGCGATGCAGGATACACCTCATTTGTTTTATGACTTCAGTCAGATCTCATCTCCGGTCCAAGAGCATATGGCTGGGACAGATAGGTCTCTTTTACATCAGGGGGCAGGCTGGGGGCATCCTTGTGAGTTGTGTGGCAGCCATCTTGAAATATGGCTGCCACAAAAGCATTCGTTTCTAAAGTGCAACAAAATCTCTACATCTACATGTCTCATTAATGCGACTTGTTGGGAATTATAGTCAAATGCAGAATGCAAATACATTTAAAAAAGACTCATTATGGTCACAACCCCCTGAGGATCTTCCATTAGGTAATGAACTTATTGATCGTGGCATCCCACTTTGCTGCCTGGCCCAGAGTGTGTTGTCAGCACAGGTGCCAAAAGGGCTATAGTCTACATTTCAAGGTTACAATAAACCCAAAATACCTATTCCAGTTCAGCCACAAATGGAAGAATAGCAGCTAAGAATAGCAGCTAAAAGCAGCTACTTCAGGTTTACAAAGAAACCCCCACCTCTTCTCTCTCTCTGTCTCTCTCTCTCTCTGTCTCTCTCTCTCTCTGTGTCTCTCTGTCTCTCTCTCTCTCTCTCTCTCTCTCTGTCTCTCTCTGTCTCTCTCTCTCTGTCTCTCTCTCTCTGTCTCTCTCTGTCTCTCTGTCTCTCTGTCTCTCTCTCTCACTGTCTCTCTCTCTGTCTCTCTCTCCCAAGTTAAACTGATTCCTAGGCTGAGGTCTGTAGTCAGGACCCTGGAGAGCTGCACCTGACAGAAGTCGGGCTAGGGAGACTGTCAAAGAGAGCACAGCACTTCAGAGATGCTCACTGAAACCATGAAACCACGCTGACCTTACATTAATGGTGTCCACACATGGCCTGCGCAGTGTACCGTGTAGCTCACCATATGAAAGAACTGTGGCTGAACGTACATTGGTCCAGCATTAGCCTAGTTAAAGAAAGCTACAGGGAGGTACAGCCCTGGGTGTCATAGTGGGTCAGTCCTCCCCTTCCTAGATGACCAGTGGCCATTCCCGGTCCTGTCAGGCTTGGTTTACTGTATGAGGCTGGGGGGTGGGGGGGGGGGGGGGCGGGCAAGGGACACTGGGATAGCGGAGGTTGTGGAGGGTGTCTCTGAGAAGGCCTTAAATGAAAAGACCTCAATTCCTTGCACTGAACACCCTCGGCCGTCATCGGAGTGATGCAGTCTGGGTATGAATGTGCGTCAGTGCTTGAACTTTGAGAGGAGGACGTTCAAATTATATTTGAGGATCTTCGAAAAAGTTGAAGTTCTGAATATCACATTCTTTAGAGAGATAATATGAATGAGAACTGAAAAAAAACACGGAATCCATAACTCCACAGTTCTCAGCTCTAACCTTCCCACAAGCTTCGGGTTGGATTCCCGAAACGTCTCAGCTTTATACATATTCAGCAGACACCGCTGACTCTGAAGGAGGAGCCTTTGAAAGAAAAGTCCCAAGCTTGCTGCCTCACTATCCTCACTCAGCACACACACAAAAAAAAAAAAAAAACATTGAATGAAAAAGATTGATACGGAAATGTATACAGTACAGCCTACCGTTTCAGTCTTACTTTCAACACCAGGGTTAGGGTTGGTGGGGGTTTAAACTATGCAGCTTCTGGCCTTTCATGAGATAAAATCACAATCAACACCAGTCAAAAGCTTCAAACCAACACTCCCCCCCCCCCCCCCCTCGTCCCTCCCCTTGAAAAACATTGGAAAGAAGGAAGAATAATGAAAGAGTTTGAATCTTAAAAGATCAAACAAGGAGAGAGGAGGACGATGACATAAGAGGAGAGAGATAATGAGGGAGGAGCTAAGAGAAAGCCTGGAAGAGAGAGAGAAACAGTGTCAATAGTGTCAGAGAGAAGACGAACAATTGGAGGAAGAAAAAAAAGAGATAGAGGAAGAGAGTGAAAGAGAAAAAAGGATTAAAAAAATAAGGAATTAGAGAGGAAGCTGGAGTCAGAGAACAAGAGTAAGAAAGAATGAAAGAGAGAGAGAGACAGAGAGAGAGAGAAAGAGCAAGAGAGAGAGAGAAAGAGAGAGAGAGAGAGATAGAGAGAGGGTGTGGGGAAGGCCCTGCATGTGGTGTTTTTTATTTTGGTGTGCTGTCAGATCGCGAGGAGCCCCCAGAGAGCCGTGGGAGCGCTGAGCTACATCACGGCCTCTTTTCCGATTTCACGCTTTCATGCTCTTCGCTCTTAGCGGGGCAAACTGTTCCAGTGCCACACAAAACGCCCCGCTCTCTTCTATCTACTCTGCCTGTTGTGCAGGGCACAGCATGCCTGGTGCTACATCTATGGCTGCTACGAACGGCGTGATCCCCCCCTCTACCTCCTAACCTCATCTCCTCCTTTTTGTCTTTCTTTCTCGCTCCTCTCACCTGTTCACTATAATTTCCTTTTTAGTTTCGGAGTTGTCTCTCTGTCTCGTCCCCCCCCCCCCCCCCCCCCCCCAGTCTCTTCATTTTGTTCTTTCTCGGCGCGTCTCCCTTTCCCTTTCTCCTCTCTCTTGCCTCCCACCCTTCTCTCCTCTCCTGCTCCCAGCCCCTGTACACTGAGCAGCGTGTAATCACATTTGTAGTACATCATGTCAGGCTTCGCTGTAGTCGTGCCCCCTCTTTTGCCGAGGAAAAGCGCCACCTCCGCCGAAAAGGAGATCGCTGTCTTTGTCATGATTCAGGCAGAAAGGGCAGGATTTCAAAGAAATCTTCAGGAAAGTAACTTATCTTCGCAGGCTAAGGGCTGAATGTTCAGGAGCCGGGGGATGACTCACTAAGCTACAGTAATGACACCAAGCTGCCTGGCATTAATGAGAATGAAACAGATAGGCGTGAATTATTTGTACCCTGTGAACACTCAGTAAGGCAGTGGAACGATATCATGCACACGGCCTGTTATTGCTGGTCTGGTGTTTGCTGGTGTAGCATGTTTGGTGTGTTGTCTCTCCCGTACAGATACACACTCACACAAGTGTTCTCTCACACACACACACGCATTTGAACTTAAAAGCCCTATCTAAAACGCAGCATCCCCCTCCCCACACAATTTTTCTTTCTCTCAACCCATCTCTCTTTCCTTATCCCTCTCTCTTTGAAACACACACACACACCCACGCATAAAACGTCTCTGCCACCCCACACACACGCACGCTCATAAAAGTCATTCAACGCAACCGCACACACACAGGAAAGGCTGTCTGCGCCAGCACACAAACACACTCCCACACAGTGGAGCTGCACTCGTGGTATTCTATCTGCAGTGGCACAGCTATCTCGCTGCAGTTTAGCCATACCCAGCTGCCCGTGGACCTGCACCACTGGCTCCCCACACACACACACACACTGAGGGGGGGGGGGGGGGAGGGAGGGAGGGAGGGAGGGAGGGAGGGAGGGAGGGAGGGAGGGAGGGAGGGAGGGAGGGAGGGAGGGAGGGAGGGAGGGAGGGAGGGAGGGAGGGAGGGAGGGAGGAAGAAGGAGAGCGAGAGACACAGGAACGGAAGGAGGCAGAGGAAGAGAACGAGAGGGAAACAGTCGAGGGGAGATGAAAAAAAGAGGGGACAGAGAGAACGACAATGCAACAAATAAACGTGAGAGCGATCTGGCAAGAATGACAGCCCCCGAGCGAGGGAGGGAGGGTACGGGAACACGGGGTGAACAAAAGAAAGAGGTCGATGGCGATAGGGCGAGGGATTCTATTGTTTAATTGTGCTGGAGAAGATTAGCATGTCTTATCCACTATCTCACTCAGCTCTCGCTACTGATGATCAGATATCGGCTGCCTCTTCCTCTCTCTCTCTCTCCCTCTCTTTCCCTCCCCACCTCTCCCTCACTCTATCGTTTCCCCGCTCCGTCTCACACTCCCTCCGTCTTTCCATCCCCACTTGCCCCTTCGTACCTCCTTCTCTCCACTCTCATTAAGCTCTCCTTCCCTCCTCTTCCTTGGTCCTCTCTCTCTCTCTATCTATCTTTCTCTCTCTCTCTCTCTCTCTCTCTCTCTCTCTCTCTATCTCTCTCTCTCTCTCTCTCTCTCGTTTCACCCTAGTTCCAATGCACCGTTTAAGATTCCAGCAGGATCAGGATCCTGTTAGTCCCAAAATTGAGTTCGCTAATTGAATCAGTGTTTTAGGCATCCATTCCATTCGGAAACCCATCGCGTTGTTGCTATTGCATTACGCTTCACCATTCAGCTGTGTCCCAGCAGCCTGCCGTAGCCTTCTGATGTGATTAATGCCCAGGTGCGTTGTTCCCGTGGCCGTACTGTACGATCCACTCTGCTGGAGCCCACAAAGCAGCAACCACAGGCCGGTGGGATTCACTTCCTAGTCATTTAATCAGCTGTGGCGAATCGAAACGTGCCTAACGACGGCAGTGAAATTGTGGATGACGTTAGAACGTAAACGCGGTAAAGGGGCGAAGTTCAACTCGGTTATCTCGTCCATCTCGAATCTCGCGGATTAGAATTCTGAAATTCAACGTCCTCTGGAAGTGCTGATTTTGTTGATGTCCCGTCATGGCAACCGCATAGTATTTAAACACTTCACTTTTTTTGTAAGCGGTAATTACAGTTAGCATAATTAGTCTCAAAGGACAAAACGGACAAGGTCAGGGTAATCATGTATGCTACCTTTCCAAATGTGCGCACACACATGCCCACACACACACACACACACACACACGCACACACACACACACGGACACACACCAGTCATGTTTAGCCTTAGTCACCTCAACAGGGGTGGAGCCTCCAGGTAATCAGGGAGAGAGAGATTGCAGAGAGCATTGAAGAAGAAGAGAGAGAGACTGGGGGGAGGGGGGAGGGATTTGGAACAACAGATTCAACTGTGGTAGGGATTCTTACATTTATGTGCTGACCTCAACAATCAACCATCGATTCTCTAATTGAACTGAATCTCTAGTTGGTGCTGCTTTTGTCTTTGTGTCTTTAACGGCCACCAGAATGAATCCTTTCAGCCCTCTGCAAGTGGACCCGTCTCAGAACAAGCGGTACTGTAGGACTAGTGATGGATTGCACACCTGCAGTCATTTGGGCTCTCGTGACTCCTGCTGAAAGCAAAGTGGACACAGGAGGGATGCGTCTCCTATAAGCACTAGCCGAGAAAGGAACCGACCGATATGATTCATCTCGATGGCCCTTCTCCTTAGCCAGCCATACCGCAGTTCACTATTTACTCACACACCCTATTGCGTACCAAAGAAAACACACACGCACGCACACCTTACCTAGCCACCCTGAGCTGGAATTGGGCACGCACATGTCTGTCTCGGCGCTGGGCAGCACGAAGCCAACCACGAACACCTCCACGCCGTCCGACATGAGGGCCAGGCCCAGCACCAGGAACAGCTGCCACTGGAACCTCCCGTGGCCGCACTCCTGGATGATGAGCTCGTACTGCTGGGCCAGCTCCTCCTCGTCCGCCCGCCTCTCCTCCTCCAGCTCCTTGCGGTCCCTCATGCCGTCCGACAGCGGCTGGCCCACGGCCACCTGGCCCTCCCGGGCCTTGCCCTCGGTGGCGGCGGGGATCCCCTGGTACTCGCCCTCGTAGATCTCGTCCTCGTCGTCGTGGCCCTCCGTGTTGTCGCTGGAGGCGTCCTCGTTGTCGTTGTAGCCGCCGCCGTCCGTCGCCGGGCGTCCCCGGCGGCCGGGCTCGTCGCCCTCGTCCTCCTCGTCCTGGAAGCGGCTGTAGTTGCGGTGGGAGGAGTACTCGTCGGTGGCGAGGTTGACCGCCTTGTTGACCTTCTTGGCCGCGTGCTTCTTGGCCTCCCTGGCGATGTCCTTGGCGCCCTTCGCCAGGGAAGTCCTGTTGTCGTAGCTGTCCTCCATGCTGGCACCGAGGGAGCTCTTCGAGGGGGGGTGCAGGAGAGGGTGCCGGGGGCGGAAGCAGAGGCGGGTTGGGTGGAAGGGTGGGGGCGGTGTGGACGGGGGGTGGGTGTCAACAGACAGAGGGAGCTCTGGGGCGCGGTGAGGCGGGGGTGGAGGTGCAGCAGGGGGAAAACCCTGGAGACTGCAGTCACCACAGGAGACAATCCACACTGGCTGGGGATATCATGAAGCAGGCTGTCTGTAGGAGAGAAAGTGAGGGGGAGAGAGAGAGAGAGAAGGCAAATAAGGTCAGTACCTCACATCTCTCCACTGCCTCCATACCCAGAACAAGCAGGTGATACACTGGCAGGACAAACTCTCTCAACATTCTGCCTCCATCCTTCATGCCCTTTTAATCATTTCATTGAGAGATGCGAGGGGAATTGCATTGGCTATGTTACTGTCAGTTTATATTCGCAAAGTACATTCAATTTCGAGCAAAAGCTCCCCCGTTTAATATTTAATAAGTCGCCCTCAGTCTCAGGATGGGCCAATGTGCTGAGTCATGATCTGCCCGGTAAAACTAAGCTGCCTGAAATCAATTTGGGTTTTAATAAAGTGTTGGTTTGTTCGGTGGGTGGGTGTGTGGTGTGGTGTGGCATGTCAGTAAGGGCTGCTCCATCCTGTAACCCATGGTTGAGTGACTGGGGAACACTGAGGGTAATGGCCGCATCCTGCACACACGCACACACACAGATGCACAGACACAGAGTTACGCGCACACACAGGCAATTGTGCTCTGAAGAAACGGATTTGGCTTGGTCAGTGGATTCATACACATGAATGAGGCCACACACACACACACACACACACTGGCTAGGAGAAACCCCTCCAGTAGAGAAGCCCTTGGTTGGTGGGAAGCAGACCCCAGTGCAGCCCTGTGTAACATGATTTCCGGTGACTGCTTGTGAACATCCCACCATCTTATCGGGTTATTTATCCAAGGATGTGTAACGTGATTAAGGTGGGTGAAATAAAAGTACAATTAAACTGCTGATTTGACAGAGTTGCAAGTATTTGCTATATCATCTCATATGAGTAGGGAGTCTGTGTGTGTGTGTGTGTGTGTGTGTGTGCACGTGTGTGTGTGTGTGTGTGTGCACGTGTGTGTGTGCACGTGTGTGTGTGTGTGGCGTCCCTGTGTGTCTCTGAGCTGCTCTCCACAGTCTCTAATGAACACTGAAGCCCTGTCAGGAGGACACAAATCACAGCCCAGGCCTCAGCTCCCATAATGCAATTTTACTGGGTAAAATGACACCACTGATTCAAGGTGACTCTGCTAATCCCTTTTGGCTCATCGGTAGGCTTCTTTAGTTAAGACCGTTATTATAACCATTCTCTTTTGACGTGCATTGTTTCATTTTTCAGCAGGCAGAATGGCTTCATCCTTGTAATAGCCCAAAGTTCTGCAAAGTATCTGTATTCAATAGGAATCTGTATTCATTTGTTCTCAAGACCTTTATTTAACCAGACTAACTGCATCATTTCAGGAGGTAGGTGAAGGACGGGACTGACAATAACATTCTGCTCGGGCAGTACTTTTCTAGAACCCCCAAAACTGAATTGTAATATTCGATTTCAATATGTTTTTTCTTCCCTTCCCGTAGCTGCAGATAAGAACATCTCTCATGCCGGGACGTCGACGACGACGTGAACTCTGTGGACGGGAACCGACAGCAATGGCCTGACAGCCTATCAGGACGAGAGGATGACGCCTTGCCGTTCTCTAAGCAGGACCATCACATTCATGCAACACCCTCAACCACACACACACATACACACACACACACTCGAGCAGGGCGGGTGTCCAGCCAGCGTGTGTCAGTCAGTCAGGAAGTTGGCAGAGCGCAGCGCGAGCGCCCCTGTCAGCGGTGATGAGGCTCAGAGGCAGGCGCAGCGCCTCGCCAGCGGCCTCGCCGTCCACCCCACCTGACTGCCGCTGATGAGGCGGAGACAGCGCAGACAGCAGGGCCAGCAGGAGCTCAACAAACACATCTCCAGACACCTCCCCCCCACCCACCCCAACCCACCCCCACCAAACCTACCACCAACCATCTCCCCCGACACCACACCCATCCTCGACATCAGCAAAATCTCCACCCCACCGCCAACCTCCCTTTCCCAAGCCCTACAGGCGTCCAGTCCCATCCAGCCTCCGCCAGTCCTTCACCCTCAGTCATCCATGCTTCATGCTGGCTGACACACTGAACAGGAGATGAGCCCAGACTCAGAGGGGTTCTTCAGCGGGTAGGTAGAGGATCAACGCCAGGCGTATCCTGCTGCTGTGACCCGTCTGACGGTGGCTAGAAATAGGCCTCAGTGCCCTGGTGACAGCCTCTGTCTTTGTGATGGATGGTGGCTCTACTTTCCCCCCTGCCTCTTAGAAGAGTAAAGTACTCCAGGTCAGGAATTGGATATCTCCAAGGCGCTAAACTACTGCATGCCTTATTTCAGAGATAAACTGAACAGATTGGATTTGTATAGTGGGAGTATAAGATTAATAGTTTGTTGATTATATAAATGTTTCACCAAATGGGAACCAATTCCATAAAACCAATGCCACATTCCAGGCCAACATGACTTTAATGAATGTCTTTGTTTTTGATTACGTTAATCTCGTTTTAAAGCAATGAAACGCTTGCGTTAAGAAGTCACACTCTAATGGAGTTTAAAATGAGAGTTTCCTGGAATGAGAACCTGAGGCGGTCCTTAACAATCACCAAAGTTTGTCTCTTCATCGTGATAGCGATGAAGACTGTGAGCCGTTTGGCTGAGAGCAACCACAGTGACTAATGAATCCATTACCATCTCAATTAGACTGGTGTGAGTGATTGCCGCACTCCAGTACCAGTGTGAAAGGCACAAGGAAGAGTGACAAGGAAGAGCTGTTTCGCTTTGAAAGCCTTTTGTCTCGTGAGTCATCCAAACAACTGGGAATTGTACACCCCGACTATATTCTAATGAGACGAACGGAAAAATCCATACCGCTTGTTTGAGTTTGTGCAGCCAAATGGATGCAAACATATTCTCTGACAACCCAGCAACAGGCCATTTATGCCATGTAACATATTTACTTGTGTACTCCACCTCTATGAAACCTTCAAGGAAGAGAGGTAATGTATTCAGCCCTAGTCCTGTCTGGCTTGTCAGTGTCCTCGGTTGGTCAAAGACATGCGTGGGCGGAAGGCAAGGGGGCGGGGGTTACCGAGGGAGGAGCCGGCGACGGGCGTGTTCCATCAGGGAGAGCCGTGCAGGTCCAATCTCTAAATGGGCCGTACTGCACGTAATCCAATAATATAAAAAAAAATACAGAGCGCATGACCTCATCAAGGCAGAGCTGGAGACGGGGCCTGAGTCTGCCAGGGACGTCTTCAGTTAGGAGATTTCATCAGACACGGACGCCATTACTGGGAGTGCGTGGGGGAGGGGGATAATGGAGAGAGAGAGACATGAAGAGGGAAAAGAGAGACAGAGACCGATAAAGACAGAAACAGAGAGAGAGAGAGAGAGAGAGAGAGAGAGAGAGAGAGAGAGAGAGAGAGAGAGAGAGAGAGAGAGAGAGAGAGACGGGAGGAAGAGATATGAGAAGGTAATGCAATGGAAGGAGTGCAGAAACGGGAGAGCGGGTGAAGTAAAGATGACGAATGGGAAGTGGGAAGGCGGAGACGCCGGGGCACACCGGCTACATGAGGAACAAAAGGACCAAAAGTGGAAAAGGTTCCACCTCTGAAGCTGATTGGGTACCCGTCTGTCTGTCAAAGGGTCGCATGATGCAGAGGCAGGTTGATGACCCTGGTCGTGTTCGAGTCAGAATGAAGTCGAGCAGTCGCTACACATTCACACTCCACTGCAACACGCTGGCTAGCACTTTTTACTGGTGGGAAGCGGGATTATGATTATTGTTGACTTCCAGAAATCTCTGGCATGGTTCCGATAAAACATAAGAATCTCCATATGTGTACGTTCCTCTGTGTGTGTGTGTCTGTGTGTGTGTGTGCGTGCACGTGTCTGATTTCCCTGTGGTGAGGTGGGACTGGTGACTGTTTGATCTGAGCGGTGGACATATGGCCATCCTGCCTTGCCAGCCCTCTCTGACTGCAGAGGGAACACAGTGAATCCCTCTCAGGAGCTAAGCAGCCATCCTGATACACACCACTGCTGAGTATCATACATAACAAACACCTGCTTTGAGGGGACCACACAGAATTAGCTAATTACTTTTTGAAGCAGGCAGAAACATTGAAGAAGAAGAAAAGATTTGCAATAATAAAATAGATAGACCTTTTTTTGTCAAATCACAGTCGAATTGTACTGTGAAGAATGACCCTTAGTACAAACCCCAGCAAGGAAAAGCGTTTCTAAAAGGCTTCTAATACAGAAGCAGCCTAAGAAATATGTGATGGTGAGTTGAGAGCACATGTCTGAATAACATCACTGTCCAAAGCCAAGTAATTGGGTGTGCTCAAGCCTTCGGCGAGAGCACAACCTTTGTTCTCTCACATATATATTATTGGGTGTGCTCAAGCCTTCGGCGAGAGCACAACCTTTGTTCTCTCACATATATATTATTATTATTATTATTTTTATTTTTATTTCTTTTTGCCCCCCTAAAACTCAGTAAATACTTGGCCTACATAGACAACGTAGGTGTCAAAAGTTTCGTCTTGGTAGCGATTGAGTTGCTTCTATTGGAATTTACGTTCCGTTGCATGGTTTAAGCTTAAATTAAGTTTTTGTGGCGAAAAGTGAAGCTAACGGTGGCTAATTTGCTAGCCACAGTCACTGACGTTACTAACGTCACTGCGTCACTAACGTCACGAAAACACGCGTGACTACCTTTGCCAGAACATTCGTTTAGCATCTGTTAACTTGGGGGATAGCTAGGCTAACTATAGCTTTACTGCAAGGCAGCTGCAGAAACGCCACAAGAAAAGAGGCCAGGGTGATAACTATTTACTCATTTTACTTTGTGATATGACACACAATTGTGATGTGTAATGTACAATATAAGCTGATATTATTAAGGAAGTACATCTACTTTCGGAAACAGTAGTCTACTATTTCACTGAAGTATTAGCATCATGACATTAGCCTGTGTTTCCCGGGCAACACATACTACAGTGGTCTATGATGTAGCGTTATCTGTTTTCAATCATTAAAATAAACATTCCTCACATATACATTTTCGTTGTAGGATTTATTCTGACATTAGAAACCGATTTGTTGGTGAAATTACCATTACCTGTGGTTTCAAACCAGTGTAGCTCACTGCAACGCTGTAGCTTACGCGAGACACACTACAAAAACATCTAGCTACAGTACACAGCTGTTTAGGAAGTCAAACGGCGACAGAAAATGTTCGGCACTCCCCTTACTTAAATCAAAAGTCTATCTAACTACTAACCTGAACTTCATTGCCACAGCCTAAACGTTGTCAATCTGTTCATGAAAATAATTAATTTCAGCCTAAACCGTACAACGGAACGTTAAATCCAATTCAACCAACGCAATCGCTACCAAGACGAACACAGCAGTAGCCTAGTACTGTACCGTAGTAGTACAATTTACCGGGGCAGCTTCTCAACACAGGGCTATATCGCATTTTGCGTTGTTACTGACAATGATCGCTACCAGTGAGCTTTTTATGAATGAGCAATTTTCCACTAAATAAATGTCAAGCTTATTTACGTTTTGGGGGGCATATTTTCAGTTAGCAGATGGTACCGTTTGAATTGCGATTCCATCTTCTACTGCCGGGTAACGTCGTAGAATAATCTTCAAAGGGGTTGTTTATTCATGAATGAATGCAATATGAGTAGGCTAAATGCCTGAAAATATCATGAGAAGAGAAAAACTTAAAATGACGTTTAAATCATAGAGATTAGGTCAATTTTTACACCGGTCTGCAATAATGTCACGAAAACACGCGTGACTACCTTTGGCAGAACATTCGTTTGGCATCTGTTAACTTGGGGGATAGCTAGGCTAACTATAGCTTTACTGCAAGGCAGCTGCAGAAACGCCACAAACAAAGAGGCCAGGGTGATAAATATTTACTCATTTTACTTTGTGATATGACACACAATTGTGATGTGTAATGTACAATATAAGCTGATATTATTAAGGAAGTACATCTACTTTCGGAAACAGTAGTCTACTATTTCACTGACATATTAGCATCATGACATTAGCCTGTGTTGCCCGGGCAACACATACTACAGTGGTCTATGATGTATCTGTTTTCAATCGTTAAAATAAACATTCCTCACATATACATTTTCGTTGTAGGATTTATTCTGACATTAGTAAACGATTTGTTGGTGAAATTACCATTACCTGTGGTTTCAAACCAGTGTAGCTCACTGCAACGCTGTAGCCTACTGTACCCGAGACACTAGTGTGAGTAGCTAACAACAACTCCTCAGCTGTTTAAGTCAAACGGCAACAGAACATGTTCGGCACTCCCCTTACTCAAAAGTCTTTCAGTAGGGAAACTATCTGACTACTAACCTGAACTTCATTGCCACAGCCTAAACTTTGTCAATCTGTTCATGAAAATAATTAATTTCAGCCTAAACCGTACAACGGAACGTTTAATCGAATTCAACCAACGCAATCGCTATCAAGACGAACACAGCAGTAGTCTACTAGTAGTACTGTACTGTAGTAGTAGAATTTACCGGGGCAGCTTCTCCACACAGGGCTATATCGCATTTTGAGTTGTTACTGACAATGATCGCTACCAGTGAGCTTTTTATGAATGAGCTATTTTCCACTAAATAAATGTCAAGCTTATTTACGTTTTTGGGGGCATATTTTCAGTTAGCAGATGGTACTGTTTGAATCGCGATTCTATCTTCTGCCGGTAAAGTCGTAGAATAATCTTCAAAGGGGGTTCTTTATTAATGAATGAATGCAATATGAGTAGGCTAAATGCCTGAAAATATCACGAGAAGGGACAACTTAAAAGGACGTTTAAGTCATAGAGATTAGGTCCATTTGTACACCGGTCTGCCAAATGTATTCGTTTTGATTCAGCCTGTCAGCTGCCTCTTGCAGGGGAAATGAGAAGACGTCATATTTCATTCTACACTTCACTCGTATTTTGAGTTGTAAATGAGCAGCAAAAAAAAGATGCTTTTAAATCTATGTAATCTTTATAAATAATAAGTAGGCCCGATGCATTTTTATATAAAATATACAGACCCCTGTGCAACCGACGCAAGCAAGCACACCCTACAATTTCCCCAGAAATTGTATCCTCTCTAGTTATTATTATTATTATTTTTATTTCTTTTTGCCCCCCTAAAACTCAGTAAATACTTGGCCTACATAGACAACGTAGGTGTCAAAAGTTTCGTCTTGGTAGCGATTGAGTTGCTTCTATTGGAATTTACGTTCCGTTGCATGGTTTAAGCGTAAGTTAAGTTTTTGTGGCGAAAAGTGAAGCTAACGGTGGCTAATTTGCTAGCCACAGTCACTGACGTTACTAACGTCACTGCGTCACTAACGTCACGAAAACACGCGTGACTACCTTTGCCAGAACATTCGTTTCACATCTGTTAACTTGGGGGATAGCTAGGCTAACTATAGCTTTACTGCAAGGAAGCTGCAGAAACGCCACAAGAAAAGAGGCCAGGGTGATAACTATTTACTCATTTTACTTTGTGATATGACACACAATTGTGATGTGTAATGTACAATATAAGCTGATATTATTAAGGAAGTACATCTACTTTCGGAAACAGTAGTCTACTATTTCACTGAAGTATTAGCATCATGACATTAGCCTGTGTTTCCCGGGCAACACATACTACAGTGGTCTATGATGTAGCCTTATCTGTTTTCAATCGTTAAAATAAACATTCCTCACATATACATTTTCGTTGTAGGATTTATTCTGACATTAGAAAACGATTTGTTGGTGAAATTACCATTACCTGTGGTTTCAAACCAGTGTAGCTCACTGCAACGCTGTAGCTTACGCGAGACACACTACAAAAACATCTAGCTACAGTACACAGCTGTTTAGGAAGTCAAACGGCGACAGAAAATGTTCGGCACTCCCCTTACTTAAATCAAAAGTCTATCTAACTACTAACCTGAACTTCATTGCCACAGCCTAAACGTTGTCAATCTGTTCATGAAAATAATTAATTTCAGCCTAAACCGTACAACGGAACGTTAAATCCAATTCAACCAACGCAATCGCTACCAAGACGAACACAGCAGTAGCCTAGTACTGTACCGTAGTAGTACAATTTACCGGGGCAGCTTCTCAACACAGGGCTATATCGCATTTTGCGTTGTTACTGACAATGATCGCTACCAGTGAGCTTTTTATGAATGAGCAATTTTCCACTAAATAAATGTCAAGCTTATTTACGTTTTGGGGGGCATATTTTCAGTTAGCAGATGGTACCGTTTGAATTGCGATTCCATCTTCTACTGCCGGGTAACGTCGTAGAATAATCTTCAAAGGGGTTGTTTATTCATGAATGAATGCAATATGAGTAGGCTAAATGCCTGAAAATATCATGAGAAGAGAAAAACTTAAAATGACGTTTAAATCATAGAGATTAGGTCAATTTTTACACCGGTCTGCAATAATGTCACGAAAACACGCGTGACTACCTTTGGCAGAACATTCGTTTCGCATCTGTTAACTTGGGGGATAGCTAGGCTAACTATAGCTTTACTGCAAGGCAGCTGCAGAAACGCCACAAACAAAGAGGCCAGGGTGATAAATATTTAGTCATTTTACTTTGTGATATGACACACAATTGTGATGTGTAATGTACAATATAAGCTGATATTATTAAGGAAGTACATCTACTTTCGGAAACAGTAGTCTACTATTTCACTGACATATTAGCATCATGACATTAGCCTGTGTTGCCCGGGCAACACATACTACAGTGGTCTATGATGTATCTGTTTTCAATCGTTAAAATAAACATTCCTCACATATACATTTTCGTTGTAGGATTTATTCTGACATTAGTAAACGATTTGTTGGTGAAATTACCATTACCTGTGGTTTCAAACCAGTGTAGCTCACTGCAACGCTGTAGCCTACTGTACCCGAGACACTAGTGTGAGTAGCTAACAACAACTCCTCAGCTGTTTAAGTCAAACGGCAACAGAACATGTTCGGCACTCCCCTTACTCAAAAGTCTTTCAGTAGGGAAACTATCTGACTACTAACCTGAACTTCATTGCCACAGCCTAAACTTTGTCAATCTGTTCATGAAAATAATTAATTTCAGCCTAAACCGTACAACGGAACGTTTAATCCAATTCAACCAACGCAATCGCTATCAAGACGAACACAGCAGTAGTCTAGTACTGTACTGTAGTAGTAGAATTTACCGGGGCAGCTTCTCCACACAGGGCTATATCGCATTTTGAGTTGTTACTGACAATGATCGCTACCAGTGAGCTTTTTATGAATGAGCTATTTTCCACTAAATAAATGTCAAGCTTATTTACGTTTTTGGGGGCATATTTTCAGTTAGCAGATGGTACTGTTTGAATCGCGATTCTATCTTCTGCCGGTAAAGTCGTACAATAATCTTAAAAGGGGGTTCTTTATTAATGAATGAATGCAATATGAGTAGTCTAAATGCCTGAAAATATCACGAGAAGGGACAACTTAAAAGGACGTTTAAGTCATAGAGATTAGGTCCATTTGTACACCGGTCTGCCAAATGTATTCGTTTTGATTCAGCCTGTCAGCTGCCTCTTGCAGGGGAAATGAGAAGACATCATATTTCATTCTACACTTCACTCATATTTTGAGTTGTAAATGAGCAGCAAAAAAAAGATGCTTTTAAATCTATGTAATCTTTATAAATAATAAGTAGGCCCGATGCATTTTTATATAAAATATACAGACCCCTGTGCAACCGACGCAAGCAAGCACACCCTACAATTTCCCCAGAAATTGTATCCTCTCTAGTTACATTACAGGTTTGACTCATCGAATCATTCATTTCAAAATCCTCCATTAGCTTACAGGGGCTGACTTGCTGGGATGACGCACACTGTTTATTTGGAGACCTCCACATTTACTGCATTGTCATTGGGACAGAGTCAATTATGTAGGCCTTCTTTCTCTCAAGGATACAGGTTAGAGGAGTCAGGTGGTTTTTCATGCTGCAGCAATGCTCCAGTGTATCTGAGAGGCCCTCGAAAGTTTCGTTTAATGTCCAGTGTCAATAATGTTGTAAGGCAAATTCATGCGATATGAACAAAAAAGGAAACTCTCTGCCTAGGCTTGATCAAACTTCAGTCAAATCAATGTCCCTTCCACCTTAAAGAAAAAGCTCAAAGTAAGAGCTCTCATTATCTCCTTGACACTTATGACACTCATGACTTGACCTCAACCATGACGGTCAACTGGGGAACAGTTTACCTCGTGGCCGTAAGTAGAAATACTGCCAGGCAAGATCGTTTCTTCCGTGTTCCCCTGCACAGCACTTTGCTGCAGATTTCCAGTTCACTGACTGTGGGCCTATCAATCGCTGCCTCTTTGGAGGTGAAATTCACAAATGGCTCCGAACCAAGCTCGCAACTGTACC
Organism: Osmerus mordax; assembly: GCF_038355195.1. NCBI lineage: Eukaryota > Metazoa > Chordata > Actinopteri > Osmeriformes > Osmeridae > Osmerus > Osmerus mordax. The sequence continues at coordinate 4,014,576 of NC_090077.1, read as the reverse complement.
CTCAGCCTTGCAATCTTTTTGGCTGTAGTGCAGAGTGAAAGTGCTTTCATGCGCCCGGGGCAGGTACTACCGCGTGAAACTCATTCCATTTCGACATCGTCCGCATGACAGCAGAGAAACCGTTTCAACGAATGACTGTATTACTGAAAAGGTAGTAAAAGAATATTAAGCAACTCAACGCTATCAGCATGTATATGTTGTACAATAAAACGGTTTCGGTAACTTAAAATACGTACTTATTGCTCGGCCGATGAGCGCGCTTGCTCTTGCAGCATGCAGAGAAATTGCAGATGAAATTGTACGCAGAAGGCAATCGGCTACTTTTAGACCAGACTAAAAGTAGACTATTCTACTTTGACACAATACAGAAAGCACCATTTAGACGCAAAGTCACATTTAAGTTGTTTAGTGGCATATTGTTACTCGTAATTCCTTGAAACGCACAGGTTAAAATTGAGCAACTTCGAATTCTAGTTTCCGATGCTTTCTGTCAAGACATTTAATCACTTACCTTTGCTTAGGGAGAGAGATACAGTCGATTGGGGTGGTTGTTACCCATTGCAGCACACAATCCGCTTTCTCTACAAGAAGAAGAATTTGCTGATATCCCACAGTAGAAAATGAACTGAGGTAGACTACCGGTGTGCTTTTTTTGATGCGGTGTCTTCTCTGCAGCGCTTGAGGAAAAGAGGTGGGAGAGAGAGAGAGAGAGAGAGAGAGAGAGAGAGAGAGAGAGAGAGAGAGGAGAGGAAGAGAGAGGGACGGAGAGAGAGAGAGAGAGAGAGAGAGAGAGAGAGAGAGAGAGAGAGAGAGAGAGAGAGAGAGAGAGAGAGAGAAGGGGGGGTAGTGAGAGTGCAATCAATAATTGTATTTCATTGAGTGATGCAGGCAATTCTGTCTAATGGAACAATCTACTTAAAGAAGGGTGAATGACGTGAAACATCACGACATATTGATGCAGATGAGGATCCCCTATAGCTTTCAATTATTATATGTATTGCATGATCCGGAGCTTAAATTCCTCATGAAACATCTGCATTTATGTAGACCTTGATCTATCTTTTTGTACTCAAACTACTTAGCGTGTGTGCGTAAACTGCAAAATAGCCTACTGTCGCTGTCCACGGTTCTGAAATCGGAACTGGAGCATCCCGGAAATTAAACGCATTCCATTGTGTGTGTGTGCAGTTGTACTTTTAATTAATGCACTAGTACTATAGTAATCAGCAAACACATGAGAAACTGATAAAGAAAATTGTAATAAAAGAAAACTATTCTTTATAGATGACTTTTCTTTCTTTTTTAAATTAATCAAATTATCTTCGGCATCTTCCAAGGGTGAACTAGGAAGGCTAATCAAAATAATTTAAATTTGCTGTTGATTTTTGGTGATAGATAGATATTAAGATTTATTCCACCCCTCTAAAGTGTGCTTAGTTTAGTCAGGTGGTCTAACCCTGGTAAATGGTAGCTGCCAGCCTTTAATTTCAAAAGCAAGATTGCAGGGCAGACTTTTCTCCAGGGCTGTGAAGTCCTCCCACTGCACAGTGGAATAATCCATGCACAGGATGCCATACATCACCCCCATATCTACACTGAGTGAAGCCGTTTAGAACACAGAGATCCCACAGTACAAAACCCCTCATATTAATAGTTGATTACTTACTGCTCAAGAAATTGTGTCTGTATACAAAGACACGGGTCAACCTTGCCTGTTAGCTTCTATCCGTTTCAGGGAGTCTAAACCTCAGCTTAGCATGTATATTTTATTTCTACCCGTTACAGAGTATCACAGAAAGATTATGCAATGACGCTACAATAGTTACATAATACAACACAGGCTCCCCGAGATAAGTAGGCTCTTCAGATAGCTCCCTCAATATCTCACAGTCTATGCTTGTTATGTCAATCCCTACTGCTCCTCGAGCCCACGGGTTTAAAGACGGTCACAAAGAGAAAGGATAGGACCTGATGCAACCACTGGCTCACTCTTCTTCACAGTCTATGCATGAATAAAGACTGCCAACCCTCACCCAGAACTACCCAGGGATAAGCAGCAGAAGCCAGATGCAAGGTCCCCCCACAAAAAGAGCCCATAGACGCCATTACGCATGGTGTACCATATAAATAAATCAGGCTCTGTCTTTACATTTACATTTTAGTCATTTAGCAGACGCTCTTATCCAGAGCGACTTACAGTAAGTACAGGGACATTCCCCCCGAGGCAAGTAGGGTGAAGTGCCTTGCCCAAGGACACAATGTCAGTTGGCATGACGGGGAATCGAACTGGCAACCTTCAGATTACTAGCCCGACTCCCTCACCGCTCAGCCACCTGACTCCCTATGTCTTGTCGTTGAATGTATCACAATGCCGTCAGGGATAGTAGTAGTCAGGGACTCCGATAACTTCCGTAACTTGAGTTCAGAGGGTGTCGTTATGGCATGAATGTGATTAGGACACTTTCATTGGCCTTCTTATGTGCACTGGTGTGTTGCTATGTCAACACGTAGGAGCAGGGACACTGACATAAAGCGCGTTTGATACTGCTGCAAAAAAAGACCAGCCACAGAAGGGAAAATACCGTGCACACAGATGCATTCACAAGTGCAGATTTGCCAACACACAGACACAAGTACAAAAGAGAGGCTTCTCTCTTTGTCCCCGGAATCTGACGATTCGCTGAGCGATGACCTGAGGGCGGGGACACTCTCTGCTCTTCATTCAGAGCTGGACGACAAAACCTCCTTGGGCCATAAGATTCCATTTACGACTGCCGGAGAGCCAAGGAGCACTTAGCTTAATGTACGGGGCAGGGCAGAAAGCCCTTCACCCACACACTCTAGGACGCACATTACCCTCATGAGCAGTCACATGCAGACGCAATAGATTCGTAACATTCCATCATTCCACATTCAAATGCACACATATATTATCTTTGATAACAGTGGCCATCAAGTAGGGGTCAATAAGTGTCGGCGGACTGGTGCAGCATTTGGCTGCAGTCATTTAGTATCTCAGCTACGTCCGGATGATCACACAGAGATAGGGACATTGATGATAATTGCTTTTTGCCAAGTGGAGAGGGAGTAAAACCCATTTTCACACGGCTTTTCCTCTCAGTTATGGGTTGTGGATTGTTGCTTCATCACTGACAGTAACAGCAAACCGCTCATCCTCTCTCTAGCCATATTCTCATAGAGAAGTCTGAGGATACAGACTCACTCATTGTTTACTATTCCTCCGCACCGGTTGTCTGGTTAAAGAAGCACCCTGCAAGCAAAAAGGACACATTGCTATGGCGCAGTGATGGATTGGTGGAGCCCAAGGGGGATGTCCAGTATCATCAACATGGAATGAAAACTAATCTGAAACCAGCAGGTGGCTAAGGGAAGCGTTTGGCAGACTGTTAGAACAGTTTTCTCCAGTGAGAGGTCACCGCTAGTGTATGAGAGGAAAATGGGTTGATATCATTATGATTGATGGCAGCACATTGTTCTTTTTGTCAGGAGTTATGGCTGTCTGCAGACAGATCTAATTGGAAATCGATTGTAGACGGTGAAAAGTTTGAAGAAAGTTTGTTATTTTGTCTGTTAGGTATAACATGACTGTAACTGAGCCAAAACTGTATAGAATACATATACTTGTAGAAAAGGAGTGGAATAACATACAGTAAGCACTGGTTTTGTCCATCACACGGTATCAAGTAAACGAAGCAAACACCTGGCTGCACTGCTAAAACATTAGTTTCTATTCTAGATTTCCATCATGCACCAGAGCATTATTTCGTAATTTCTGTCCTGTCTACCATTTCAAGGTCTTGAATAGTCTAACTCGCCTAGCTAAAATACCAGGGGATGAAAGTCAATGGACTGTGATTATTGTCCTGGAACAGATTGAACCTCTTAGAGGCAAGAGAAGGATGTGAGCAGAATCCCTTTTCCACTTTGCAGGTGCTTTTCTGCACTCAAAGGAAGGTGGATTCAACAAAAGTAAGCCTAGTGGAGGGTTTAATCCAACCCTCATCAACTGTAGTTTGGAATATTTTCCCACAACAGGAATGAGAGACAGAGATCTTTTAGAGGAGCCAGTGAATAGCTTGTTCTACGACCTGTCTTAATTTAACAAAGAGCAGGATATCTGCTTCTACATACTTCGATGCGAAAAATCTAAAAGATAATGTGGCGATATAAACCCCTAAGCTTTCTAAACATGTGCATATGCTGTAAAATGGAAATAGGTAATCTGTGTAAAGCTATTGACTTCTACTTAGGAGGAAATGATCCACAGCGTTCAGAGCAACAGGGATTATCCTCTCTGTGCATCCATGATCAAAGTCAGCTGCTGCCAGTCCGACATGGAAATGTCAAGATTTGCAGTGTTGAAATGTTATTTATTGAGTCCTAGCAAGCCACAGTCTGTTCTATAGGACTGCATTTATTTATTGAAAAGTGCTATATACTGTCTAAATGCAAATTTGTGACTATGACAGATACAACTCTGTAGTGTCTGATAGCAGTGTTTGCTTTTTTTAATGTTTTATTATTGTGTCCTTGTCAATGTCTTAGGAAAAGCACAATACTGGAGGTCCAGATGCCAACTTCTATTTCGACACTCCCATTCCCCGTTGATTAAGAATGTCCAGATGCTTCTTTTTTTTTTTATCTTGACAGAAATCATTGCAGTCACTGACACATATGGCACGACACAGGGTGTTTCTGCACAACTCTCTAACTCAAACACTGCCCACACATCTCGTAACTGTGCTTTTAGCCGACAATGGCTGACAGTGCAGTATCCTCAGTCCCCAGCCAGGTGGTGAGGACGCCCCAGTCCAAATGGAACCCAGGCAGTGCTGCCATGGCCGAGAGGGACCATATGGCTCCACTGTCTGGAGTCTGTTCCAGCCCGGAATGGCCTCGGTCACATATCTGGAGCTTAATGCTATTAAGTGCCCGGCCTTGCAAGGAATTAGCTGTCTTTCCTTGTATGTGTGATGAACCAACGGGTTGGTAGCTACCTTCCTGGCCCAAAACCACAGACATGGCAACAGGCAGGTTCTCAGGATGGTGGTATTCCCCAAGAACTTACACTTACTTCAGAAGGGTAAGACTGCTTATTAATTAAACATGTGGGTAGTTTGCTTCAATGCCTTTTTACTCATAGCCTCATTAAAAACAGATGAAGTAGCCTAAAGACACTAATTCAACATCTGACTGATTTAAAATGCTATTGCTAAAATGAATAGGTTTACTCGGTTTAGTGACAATATCAGATGGGAATTGTGTCTCACATAGCTACAGCTCATTTGAATGAAATGAAGAACATTGGAACAGCTTAGCTAACGCAAGCTAGCTAGGCTACACAATAGTTAGCTAGGCTGGTTGTGACTGAGGGACATGATCACAGATTTTGACTCATTTTTGACTCATTGACTACATTTTGTTAAGGCTAGGCTAGCTATATACTTTGAAAGATAAACCACCACATCAACATCGGTATGAAATTAACAATATTTTTGGGGATAGAATACTTAGTTTTAAAGTGGTAGACTCCTCGTTTGAATACTATTAAAGCTTCTTTAGCATAGCCCGCTGAATCAGAAATCAACTCATCTCACTTAGCGTTGTTCCGCTTACTAACAGTGTTACCACGGAAACATACGCTGCCCAATCAAACCCGATTTGGCGGGACGATTAGAAGGGGTAAGCCAATCAGATGGTTCCTTATTCCGGGGTCATTCAGTTTGAAACGCAAGGCAAGCCATTTGAAACTGTGAAGACAGCTAAAGTTGGAAACACAAAACACGGAACGTGCTGGCAGATACTCTAATCTAAAACTCCACGGTAATATATTTGAAAATATAAATATCCAATAGGCTAGCTCACAGTACCAAAGTTCTTTATAGCAACCTAGCCAGAAGTGTAAGGCTGGCAACTCGTTAAGTACAGTACTGTACTGTAGTAGCTAGAGCTACGTATCTAGCAGCTCAACAGTATACTGTACACTACCAGATACGTTCCTACTTATTAACAATAGCTTGTTCAGCGTTTTGGAAGGCTAAACATTATCTACCTGAGTGCCTAGCTGCTGACTACGTTGGCTACTGACATTCGCTTGTGCACCGAACATTTCTGTTTCTTTCTCTCTCAGATGTCCTCAGACGAAGGGGAGCCCAGCAGTCCAGTCCTACCAAGGGACTCGGATCGGGGCAGTTCGGTCTCTTCTGAACTGCAGGTAAACACAGAAAAGAATCGTAGAAATCTACTGTAACTGTAGCAACAGGAGCTAACTGTAGCCCATGTCTGCCTTATTGAGCGATGTAGCAGCGTCTCTATGGCATTTAACTTACAAACCTCATATTAACTCAATACGGCCGCATGTATTCACATGAGAAATTAAACATGCCCATGTCTCTTGTCTACGTCCGGTTATCAGGACGAGTATGAGGAGCTCCTGAGGTATGCTGTGGTCACTCCCAAATTTGAGCCCCATGCCACATCCCAACTACAGCTCCTCTGTGCTTCTCATCTGTCTGCGGGCAGACCGAGTTCCCGTGCCAACGATGATGCTAGATCTTATCGCTCTGCAGGTACCGTGGCCTGGGTCTTTCTCGCACAAGCACGCGCTTGTTGCACTAAGCTGTTCCGACACACACAGCTTGGGGCTGTCCACAGCGCCATTCAAATGATCAACTGTCATAACGATTTAGCTTCTGTTCAGAAATGTGAAAAGATGCTGCGGCAGCCTGCGAATGTTTATGACCATTGCAGATATGTGATATCGGTGTATTATTATTATATTTTTCTCCGTTCCTTTTTGAAGTCATCCCTACAAAGATGTTTTTGCCCTACAATTGTGCTTCAGAGCTTCAACAGTCATTGAACGGCAGAGTGCAGGGATATAAAAAGCAACCAGAGGTTTCTGGCTAGTACAGATTGTCTTTGCCCTGTGCAGGATTTAATTAAGATATTGACAAAATGCATTCCTGGACAAGGAGCCAGAATCATCTTACTTTCGCATCCTCTCCCTCACTGTCGTGCCAATGGCTTGTTCTGTCTCTCTCTCAAACACCTACTCTCCCCACTGCCAGGTTCAGCATCTGAGGTGGAGGATGGGCGACATAGCAGGGAAGTGAGATCAGCGAGGGCCTCCCCTCTTATAACGGACCCCTGCACTCACCCGCCAGCCTCACAAGGTCAGTGCCCATCAAACACGGGCCCACACTTATCATCGCACCACTTCTATATGGATCGGTGCATTACTCGGAGATGTTGTTTACCTTCCAGGAGAGGAGATGGCCGGCAGGTCATCGGCAGCGTCGGACGCGCTCTCCGACCGACAGCAGACGCCGTCTGAGAGGTCCCGGCACAGCAGCCCAGCTCCCCTGGTCACCGTGGTGACGGACCTGTTTATCTCCGAGGAGAACATGGGCAAGATGGAGAACATTCTAGACACGTGGGGAGACAACCTAAAGGTCAGGAGCGCCCATCCGTCATACCTCTGTCGCCGACGTAGACGATGTCTGCGGAGGGGGGGGGGGTCGTGAGCTGTAGTCCTGTCTGTGTACGTCCCTCAGGCTAACGTGCTCACGGAGCTGAGGAAATGGAAGGTGGCCTTTGTGGAGCGGCACAAGCTGGAGCTGAGGAAGGAGAGGGACACGCACGCCGCCCAGGTGGCCGGCCTCAACGCCGAGATGGACAGCATGAGGGAACTGCTGCAAACATACGAGACCTCCAACCAGAGGAAGGATGAGGTGTGTGTGTACACACACACACACTGTCTTTGATGCTTTTATTAGTACATACTGGAGTGGCTACTTAGACAGTCCAGTCCACAGCACTTGGGCTAAATAGAAATGGGCTACATTAAATGTTTTATTAAATTGTATTTAGATCATTACTGATATGGGCATTTAGCTCCCTGTTTGAGAGTTCTCCCTGTAGCATCGTTAGTGTGATAAGTGTATGATGCAGTGTAACTGCTGTAGGTGATAGTGAACCTGAGCCAGGCGGTGGACAGACAGAGGGAGAGGCTGGAGCTGATGAGAACCTTCACCCACTGGAGACTTCAGCACAGCGAGGCCAGGGATGAGGTGAGGGGCCTGGGCACGGAGGGGAGGGTGTGGTGGGTGTTTTAGACTGCACTGGGGGCCTGAGCCATGTCTGTTGAATTGTGATTGACGTGGGAAGCATCGTGGGGGTGTACACGCACAGCACACGCTATCGTCTTAATGTCTTACGTTCCAGTTTTCGATCGCCTGTGTTTTCGTCTGAGGAGTCAGTCGGTTTTAACCCGCATGTTCCGTCTGAGAGATGGCTTCATCGAAATGTATCTAGGGAGCTGTGCCTTGACACCACTAGATTACTGTCAATGCCGTTTAATGGCTTATGCAAATCCCGTATCTCTGCATGATTTGCCAATCCATGCGTTACAATGTCACCGCACATCGAACACTCATACATCCCGGATTTTCCTGTGACGGAAGTGTTAAGAATGTTAAATCCAGACAATCACGTTAGTGCGACGGTATTCATGCCCCTGAAAGACGGGTGAACGGAAATGGATAAAGAGACAAAAATTCAAGATTCAAGGCTTGTTCAAGGTATTTTATTAGTGGAATCTTTTCTATAAGAGCCAAGTTAACGACCCCGTGCGTTTGCCCCCTGGCGTGGCCAGGTCCAGCGTGGCCGGCTGGCGGAGCAGCACTACCACCTGCAGCTGAAGAGGAAGGTGTGGGCAGGCTGGCACTCCCTCATCCAGGCCAAGTGGAAGGAGCGGGTGGAGCGGGCATGTCGCGCCAGGGCGGAGGAGGTCTGCCTGCGCATGTCCACCGACTACGAGGCCAAGATGGCCGAGGTGAGGAGGGAGTGGGAGAGCGTGCTTGGCCCACTGATTCGACCTTAATACTTTTATTAATATAATACAAATTATTATTTAAAAAAAATATTGATTTCAGCTAGACCTGAAATAGGCAGTTATTGTTGTCACCGTATGTACCGTCATTTTAAAACAGTTACCCTGTTCTAATGCGCCATAAAGAAAAGCTAAAATGATACAGCGTATATCGCTGAACGGCTCCCAGAATAGGCCCCATGTGTGTGGAGTGGAGCCGCACACCTGACAGCTTCTGTTTAAGCCAAACGTGCCATGTGAGCGTGTTTCTGTAAATCAGCCTGTGCAGAGGTTGATAATCTTGGTGAATAATTGCTGCACTAAAGCAGTCGCAGTGAGTGAGCTTGATTGATGGAGACTGCAGTAAAATCCCAGTGTTGGGTGTAAGGCGATGCTAGCTGGCTAGTGGGACTGACATGTAGAGAGAGAAGGGAGGGAGGGAGAAGGAGAGAGAGAGAGATGGGGAGGGAGGGGTAAATAAAGACGGTCTTCAGAATGGGGAGTGTTATTGACTAAACCAGACACGCTTGGACAGAAGCCAGGGTGGAGAGAGGGAGAGGAAGATGGAGGGTTATTGCACATGGAGAACGACAGCCAGACCAGAGGGGATGGACCGGCTAGGAACAGTTTAGAACATGTCAAGATCCTCGCCGGATTCATCAGCAATCACGCATTCTCTCGCCGCTAACACTGCACCAGTTTTCAAACACAGGTGACCTGGATAATGATTTGTTTTGTTTTTTCTGGATATTTTTCTTCCCGTCTCCACCTCCTTTCTCTCTGCCTTCCATCCCTCTCACTATTCATCAATCCCCCCCACCGCCCCTCCCAAGCACGTGGAGGCGTTGGAGAAGGCCCAGGCTGAGATTCAGAGGCTGCGCCTGGAGAGGGGGCACTATGAGGACTCCATGAAGAAGGCCTTCATGCGGGGCGTGTGCGCCCTTAACATGGAGGCCCTCAGCATGTTCCACTCTGGGGAGGGACGCGGCCTGGAGCTCGACCCGCACGGTCAGTACCAGGACCACACCAGGCTGGTGCACACGCGCACCTCTGTTGCGTCATTTGAATCGTGAGCAAATATCACCTGTGTGCATCTATTTATTGTTATTCGTAATTTTTTATACCTGTGGTAATTGAGTTGAGCAAGTTTCCAATCCCGTGCAATTTAATCAAATTCTCATTTGCTGATTTGGATGCCGAAATGTCAAAAGTTATTATTTTTGCTGTCGTCCTGTAATTGAAGGGACCACAGCCAATTGTAGAAGATGAGCATGGTGAGATGTGATTAAACTGAGCTTATCTGATGATCCTGTTACCTGCCCAGTCATGACTCAGCGAGACAGCCCTAGCCCCGGAGGTGTTCCTCCCCATCCTCACAGACACTCATTCTATTGGATGTCCTGCAGATGCTCCTTTCCCACGGGATGATCCTGGCTCCGGATCATTGGGCCACCTCCAGCCTCGTTCCGCCTCCACGCGCTTTAGCCCAATCAACTTCGACCCCCCGGCGCCTGCGTCCCACAGTGAAGCAGAGGAGACTGTGAGAGGCTGACACACACACACACAAACATGCATTTATTTCTACAAGTATCCTCTGATTCCACTGACATGGCTGCCGCTCATTTGCTGCAGTTTCGATTTTTTCTTTCATTATACCCCGACTTCATATATCACGTAAAAGGAAGCTCTGAAACTATGTGACCAGTACATAGTGCCTAGTATTTGTGGTACATACAATTCTTTGATTTCTTAAATCTCTTTTGTTTGATATCTCTCCTTCTGATCTCTCTCTCTCTCCCTCAGTTGGGCTCCAGTGCACCAGTGTCCAGGGCCGAGGCCTTGCCCTCCACTCATGTAATCCACAGCTCCCTACCACCAGGGGGCAGTGCCTGCTCCCACAAACAAGTTGGTCCTCTCCACCAAGCAAACGTAGCTCATCCACAAAACACTCCTCCTTCCCAACTTATTTCATTTGACCCCTCACTAGACATTATAGGTGAAATTAAAGTTTGCATGACACAAAAGATCATTGAATTGTTTGGGTGAGCGTGTTAAAAATAATGTATATTGTTAGGTCTCTGTTCCATAACATGCTTGACCACTGCTGGTCATGTTGTGTTTCAGGTCGGTACCCGGGTGGTCACCTCCGGCCAGCAGAAAGCCTCCAGGACGGTGAGCGCTCGCATCACGGCGCGCTCTGACCTCGCCAAGTCCATGCGCCTCCCCAGCAACCTCCAGCTCATGGGCGTGGCTCCGCCCATGAGCTCCGTCATCGTGGAGCGCCATCACCCCGTCACTCAGGTACAAGGCCAACTAGGATTCCCTTACTGTGTGTCTGGATGGTCAAGACTTGAGATACCATATCACTCATAGGAAAACTAATCTGAATGCTTTGTAAAGGCCTTGATACAAGCATTTTATGTTCTGGAAATTAACACTCTTTCTATTTTATATGCGAGACTGGCTAGGTATCCTTGAATAAGTGTTTGTCTCTGCTCTCTCTCTCTCTCTCCCCCTTTCCTCCAGCTCACTGTGGGTCAGGCCACAGCAGCCAAGTTCCCCCGCTCCTCCCATCAGGGGCAGGTTCCCTCTGGCTCCAAGAGCTCTTCCAGAACACACTCAACCTGTCATGTGCACTCCATCAAAGTAGTGGAGTGAACACACACACACACACACCCACATCACAGACAACATATCACAACACCTGCTGGAATACTATTCCAAGAAGTCACTCTATTGCTGTATGACATTTACGTACAGTTTGCACACACACACACTATTACTGTATCTCAGGTTGATATGAACCATTCAGAAGGATTGTTTTTCAGGGCACTGAAAAAATGGTGTTTCATACTGCTCTTTGGAGCCGTCTGAAGGAAAGCAGTTTTACCTCTGAAATTGAACGACGGAAATGATTTTACATTCTGTTTTATATATTTACAATTTTAAATTATGCAATGTCAGTCTTATAATATTAAATTATTGTTGTTTTACATTGAGAAATGATCTCCTGTTCAATTCTGGAGAATATGCAAATCTGTATAGTCGCAATGTGACTTGAATGACCCAAACTGTAATAAATCTTGAATGAATGCCGAATGGCACATGAGTGAACCCACTACCAACAGCATGGACACACAGGCGGCATTATCACATTACATTTACATTTAGTCATTTAGCAGACGCTCTTATCCAGAGCGACTTACAGTAAGTACAGGGACATTCCCACGAGGCAAGTAGGGTGAAGTGCCTTGCCCAAGGACACAACGTCAGTTGGCATGACCGGGAATCGAACTGGCAACCTTCGGATTACTAGCCCGATTCCCTCACCGCTCAGCCACCTGACTCCCTTCACCAGCACGTCCGGTCCAGACGGGGAGACAATCAGTATCAGGACGGAACACAGTGACTCATCCACCTGCTCTCTGTCTCCATTCTCATCTTATCTGTAAGACAGGAAGAAAAGAACCAATTCATATATCCATCTATCATCCCAACGCTAGATGGGAGAGGCAGGCTCACATTGAGGAGACATGGTGGCACACCTGCTGTGGTTTTGTAGCCTGTGGATGTGAGGCTCTGGTAAAGCTCCTTGTCTGGGTTCTTCGCTGCCATCTCCACACCGTGGAGCCAGATCAGCAGCAGTCTGTTCCCATGCTCCTGGTAGCTCTGCTCACCTACACCCAAACACACACCAGAACACACGCTATTGACTACGACAAAACAGTGACTGGGCATCAATATACTGGATGGCTCTCCGAGTCATGTTTAAGGAGACCTGTATGATAGGAGATGCGCCAATCCAGAAGAGGGGATGATATATTCATTTAGCAGGTGCTTTTATCCAAAAGCAACCTCTAGATCTGCAGTCAAATGTTCTAACACCGGACCAAACCCATCCCTCACCTGTCCACTGATGATCAATGGCCTCCACCTGCTGCTTGGTGAAGCCCCAGTAGACCGCCAGCTTCTTCCAGCCCCTTGGCTTGAGGAACCTGTACGCCAGGCGCCAGGCGGTGGCGCGGATGTGCTTGGTCTCGGCGCGGTGGTCCAATAGAAACGTCAGGGGGGACTGGCCGTGAAGGCTCTCGTCGTTAAGCTCGGAGTGGGTCTGAAAGGGGTAATCAAATCACGTCACCTCGCCGAGAAAGGCCACAGGCCCCGGAGGCCGGGGGGGGGGGCTGAGAAACGTCGAGCGGACGGCCCACGCGAGCCGGTGATCATCAAACACCGCGGCTGCTTGTTCTGCCCGTCGTATGCGGCTGAACAAATTGACACCGAAATTGGCTGTCAACATTTTTAGGTCCATAAGTCATTTTTCCCCCCCCTCTCTCTCCCTCAGATGGAGTTAATGGGATTAGGGTGGATTCGTGTTCTGCTGTGACATTGGAAATGAATCTGCAGTGGTGAATGTAATGATTGATTTTCGAGTCCCAGTAACTGGATTAAAAGGGCATGCAAACACAGGACTGGAGAGAACTGTTAAGAGGACCTACGAGGCTAATGGCTGTCCTCCACGAGAAGTATCTCTCCGCTTTGATGATCATGTCCACGATGAGGACCTCGTCGGCTCGAGCCGCAACTCCCAGGGCTGTCTTACCCTGCTGCTCACAGAGAGAGAGACACACAGAGAGAGAGAGAGAGAGAGAGAGAGAGAGAAAGAAAAAGACATCCAGTAATCAGTCAGAAGTGTCCTCACGACTGCCCACACACACAGCTAGGATGAACGCGTACGGCGTGAGTGCATCAACACCAAAACGTCTGCCGTTATCAAGTCTCCTCTCACGCCTGCCGTTTGTGAGAGAAGCCAGAGGGTTCAATGGACAGGGATGGAAAGCTGGTCCTCTCACCCTGTCCTGAACGGCCAGGTCCATCCCGGCCTTCAGAAGCATCTCCACGATATCAGCCCGGCCCAGTTCTGCTGCCAGGTGTAGAGCGGTCTGGGACCTCTGGTGAGAAAGGCAGGAAAACAGACGACGTGGGGGGTCATCTTCCTGGTCAAGAACAACCGAGAGGTAAGAGTAAAGGGAGGTAGTGCTGGTGTTTAGCTTCAGTACCTGGTCAGTGAGGTTGACGTTGGCGCCGGCCCTCAGGAGAGCGTAGATGACCGTGGTGTGAGAGTTCTTCACGGCCAGGTGGAGAGGGCTCTGGAGGTACTGGCAACACACACACACACACACACACCCTTTCACTCAATGAATCAGCTGACGCTGATTTAAGGACTACTATGTTTGTCTACTATGATGCTCAGATCTCACCTGGTCTTGAACGTCCATTAGGTTGGAGTTCTGTAGGAAGACTCGGATCATTGACTCGTCTCCCCTCTCTGAAATCTGATGTAGCGCACTGCATGTTGCCTGAGAGAGAAGAATTATATTTTACTTAGGTCGAATTCAGATAGAAAATCGTTGTTTTTTTTAACTCAAATTTAGACTAACTTGGCTTGTGCTTGAAATGTGGTTTGTGCGTGTACTGTACCGTGGTGATGTTGGGGTCACAGTCTGCCTCCAGTAGAGCCAGAACACAGTCCTCATGGCCGTTGTCTGCGGCCAGGGACAGAGCTGTCTCCCCAGCCTGCAGGAAGAGGAGGGACGGGGTTATAGATCAGGACAAAGTCAGCCTGATCCAATCGAATCTGATACCTGCTGTGGGTTACACCATCAGATTCTGTTTGACATCTGCTTAAGATTACAGTGCGATACGGAAGCATTAGCCAAAGGTCAGATATGCAGATAAGCTGCCAAGCAGGGAATAGTCATTCGGGTTGCTGTCACATTCGACCAATAAGATCCCCCGATTCGAGGGAGTCTCCACCTTATTGGTTTGGTTCCGGGTCTCGAAGCTCTGCAGCAGGAGCTGGACGGTGCTCAGGTGCCCGTTCTTGGCAGCCAGGTGGAGAGGTGTGTCGCCGTTCTGGCCGGAGGGAGGGAGGACAAACACATTATAATCTCTTTCATTCTCTCTCTCTGTGTCTCTCTCTGTGTCTCTCTCTCTCACCTTGTTTGGCCTCATGGTGGCCATGTTGAACTCCTCATCCATCAGCAATGTGAGCATTTCATCGCAGCCGTGTTCGGCGGCCAGGGCAAACGCCCTCTGTCCAGCCTGGCAGGGAGAGGGCGTGGGAGGGTGGGGTGACACAAAAGCAAAGAAACAGTGACTCTACTGAACGTGTCATCGTGACCTGCGTGGGGGAACTGAGGGCTGCGGGGGTCAGGTGAGGTGAGGGATGTGTACAGGTGGACTGGGAGGTCACCTGGTCTCTTCTGTCCAGCTCCTTCATCTGCAGGTCTTTGACGATGTACTCGACAATGTCGGTGTGGTTGTTGATGGCTGCGCAGTGCACGATGTTCCATCCCTCCTAATGAGAAACATCCAAAAGGCCCAAATGGATGAAAATCTCCACCCCAAGACAGCAGAAAGACAATCCAATAAGAAGGACACAGACATGCATGTCTATGAGGACGCCTTGCCTGATTCAGAACCTTCTGTTCTGCACCTCCCGCGACGAGCAGCTTCAGGATATCCAGAGATCCGAACCAGGCTGCTAGGTGGATGACTGCCAAGCCGTACTGAGTGTGTGTGTGTGTGTGTGTGTGTGTGTGTGTGGGGCGGGGAAGAGAATGTGGTGAGTGAGGGGATGTGTCAGATATAGACAGAGATCGTCTGAACAAGCTACACTATGTTGTAGGTGTTGGTCTACAGACCTTGTCCTTCAGGTCAATGTTGGGTCTTCTTTGGAGGAGATACCTGACAGCTGTCTGGTGTTGACCCGCCACTGCGTAGTGCAGGGCTGCGCGACCATCCTGGGATATTCAGCAGTTTCACATTTTTCGAATGTCACATATAATACAATGACCTGAAAAAAATCATTCACTAGAACAAGACTTAACTAGTGTAACGATCTGGGTCACTAGGAGACACTCACCACATTCTGGGTATTGATGTTTACTACCTTTCCCAAGGCCTTTAAAGTCTCCACATCGTCTCTCTTGGCTGCTTCTAGAAAGTTCTTCTCATGATCCAGGACTACAAAGGAGTCACATCAGGTATGACTCACTTACTAAACATTAACTCAGTAGACAAAGCAAAACGGTTTGTTTATACAGTGTCCGCAACTGCAAACCTAACAAACACAGGGATTAAACATTAGGCAAATTGAGGCCTTAATGATTTTTAATCTATATTCTATATTTTACATTGTACAGTATTGTTTAGTTATTTAGAACTTGTTGTAAAAATAAGTGTCTTGGATGCTCCTTCCTGCCATGGTAAATTCCTTGTTTGTGTACACTTACTTGGCGAATAAAGCGGATTCAGATTCTTCTGTTTAAAAGGGTCACCTAAGCTTTTTCCAGCATACCCTTCATGCACAAACGTGAACAAAATCTAAAAACCTAGCACTCACACATGTCCTTATGGTCAAAGCTGGAGCCTGACTTGATTGGCTCCTTCTGCTGTAGGTAGCCTCTGAAGGCCTGGACGGCATCAGATCTCGCCCATTTCTCCATGTGGACCTTCTTCTGGGTCTCTCAACCTGTCCTGAAGAACTCTGGGGTTACGTCGCTAGTAGAATTCCCAACCTAACGGCAGATTCCGCAGGTCTACTGAAGAATGAAGTGAAGCACTTCACCTGTCCTTATGCAGCGCTGCATCAACGCTCAGCCTGACATCAGAGCACTTACATGTCTGAAGGGCTGACCCTTGTTGACTTTAAAGGTTCACGCCCTTCGAGCATTCCTTTGGTGACAGTGTCGTGCATGGGTCATGTGTTTTTTAGGCGTCGTTTTTCCTGTTTTGTGTACCGTTCTTAGATATGGTCCCGTTAAGATGAGAGACTTTGTTGCTGACTCCCTTTGTCATGGATCACAACATCAATATTTTTTTACATTTCAATCAAGTCAAAGTCAAATTGATTTATTTGTTTTTTTTGCATAGTATAACCACAATAGAATCACACACACACATACAAGCATAAATAAGATGGAAGATGACGGTTGTTCTGAATACTGCTGATGCTACTGCTAATGTAAGCTGGACCTCCTACGCTTTCTAGGATTATTGGTTGATTCTAGCCACAGTCCAGTCAATAGACAGGCTCAGTAAAGTGCTGCAGTGACTTTTATATTCAACACGGCTCTTATGATGGTCGAAATATGTTGCCTCAGACACTGTGGCAAAGTCTTCATTGTGTCGTATTCACAGAAATGAATACCCAACACTCATTATTAAATATTAAATACTATACATTCAGTTATATCAATGCGAGGTAAATTTGGCTTCAGATTCTCTCAATAACACCCAAAATTGTCATTATTTCCTGAGCAAGGGGCACACTAACAAATAAAAACGTGAGCTCATCAGCAACGGCAGCTAGGTAGGGTGCTTGGGACCGTGAGGATATTGAGGATACTCAGCCAGCCCTCCTGGTCCTCCTCATCTCCACGGACGTCTGCTTCTCCCAAGCGTTCCAGGAGAACCAGACCTTCTCCCTCGCGGTGTCACCTGAAGAACCTGTCGATCGTGTTCTGAGGGCCCGGGGCTTTCGCCTTCTTGGCATGTGGTTGAAGGGATGATCCGCGCCTGGAGGCGAACAAACATTTCATTAGGGTATATATGATCTTAACCCACATGCACACACACGGTGACACGCAGACCAGTCTCACCGTTTGCTCTTGCCTCTGTGTGTGGTTCTCTGCAGGGGGGGTTCTCTCTCTGGAGGACGGATACAAACAGACATTTAGCAACAAGGAAAACTCCATTGCTGGTCTCCTGCCTCGCACGAAAAGAGTGACAACTCCTGGGGAACAGACAGAGATGTGTGTGTGTGTCCGCAACCACCCCCAGGATACAAAGACTGCAATTTCCCAGGCGAATGTGTCGAGAGGAGACTGGTGAAGACAGCTTTTCCATTGGAGACTGGGTAAGAAGAGGGGTTTAGCGTTTGCGGAGAGCAGGGTCCGAGGAGGCCCCCACAGGGGTGAAATGAGATGTCTACATTGAAGTGGGAATCAATACACCCTCCACCCAACCCCCCACAATGCCCGTCACTGCCACTAGGCCTCTCACCCTACCTCTGCTATCGTTTCCCTCGTATACAGCTTTACTCTAGGGGCCAAATAACTCAATATGCTTTCCCACCCGCTTTAAGCTCTGTATGCTAATGTATTTTGAAATGATTGCGAAGTCTGCAGGACGATTTATTTATACTGCATGTCTGACCCATATTAACACTAATAATCAATAATAGAAATATTAATAATCTTATGACCTCTACCAAATCTAAATGAGTGCTTGCAGGGATTTTTGATTTCCCGGTTAATCTCTCAAACACTGACCTTTGACCTCGCTGTGGGTGACGGAGAAAGGAGGCTTCCCCACAGACGCCCGTCCCCCAAGCTCATGCAGCATTCCCTGGTTCAGGCAGAGGTCAACATGGCGGTTGAATATGGTGAGGTCATCAGTGTGCTGGGTCACCTGACATACCGGGCAGGTCAGGGCAGGGCCTCTGACGTCACGTGATTCTGAAGTCATCAATTCCGGAGCACGAGGAACACTCGGAGAAGAGACTGGAAGAACGCATCTGTCTCTCGGAGAGTTTGAGTCCAGGCGGTCTGTCTGGGAGATTCGGGATGTCATCGCCAATGACTGGGGTTTCCCTGTCAAGGTCTCTGTCAGTCTGGGGATTGCCGAGTCAGGCCTTCTGGAAGAGTCCATATCCTCTTCTGTTGTTCTCATCTCTCTTTCAGCTGCCTCTTCCTCCCCAAGTATTCTGCCTCGCTCCATGTTTGAGTGTGGCTCTGAGTCCGGCTGGTGGTGGTTAGGCTCTGCGGAGACACCGCTGAGACACTGGTCTATGTGCCTGTTAAAGACAGCCAGGTCTGTGGTCCTCACCTCCCTGAAGCAGATGGGGCAGGTCAGGCTGTCCGTCTGGGCCTCGGGCTCACTGGAGCCCCAGGCTGACGTGGAGGCCTGGGCCTCGAAGGAGAGGCCCGAGGCGGAGGCTGTCGATGCGTCCGGACCTGGCTCTGTGGAGGTCTGGTTCTTAGAGGATGGGTCTGCTGTTTGGGGGTTTGTGCCTGTCGCGTCGGCGGGGGAGTCCCCGTCCCCTTGTGTGTCGCCCCTCTCAGCCTGCAGACGGAGCCGTTGGGCGTGGGCTCTCTGAAAGAAGGACTGGCCCTCAGGCCTGCCCTCCTCCACCCCCCTCCGACTGGCCCTCCAGGTGGCCTCCCTCTGGCCCGGGGTGTGCTCCACCAGGGGAGGGCAGCCGGACGTCTGGGACTGGACTGGGGACTTGAAGATGGGCTCTTCTTTCCCTTTTCGGGCAGGAACTTGGGAGGGGCCACTGGAGTCGGCTCTGCCCTGCTGGAGGAATCCCACAATGCTCTTCTGCAGGGGCTTCTTGTCGTCTGAGCTGACGAAGGCGGAGATTCGAACACCTGCAGACAGAGAATGAGTCGAGCTACACAGTAGACTCAGCCACAGATACAACATGAGCAGTAAAAAACGGGGTTGCAACCACGGCATTAACACGGGGGTAGTGCCGAATGGAAGATTACCCATGAGCCTAAGCCTCAGCGGTTGGGGGCTGACGCTGTCGATCTCCGTCTTCAGGAGGTCCTTGGCGACGGCAAAGATCTCCTCGGCCGTGGCCAAGGCACACGGCTGCGTCTCCGCTCGGCTCTTCACCTCAAAGTTGACGTTCTTCAGCTTCAGAGTCACCGTCTTACCCTGGGCCCAGAGGGGTACACGGGGTGAGTGAACAAATATATGACTGAATTCATTTATGAATTAATTAATGAGTGTGTGCATGAGCTCCAACAAGGGACAGTGGGACACTGTGTGTAAGACCGGAGGACTGTCAGGAACAGCGGAAATGGCCTCTGACTGACTAACGTGACAAGCGGTGCTTGGTGAGTAAAGCCCACACAGCTTTTCCCAGGTAATGAGATCATCTTCAGAAGGAGACATGGCAGAGGGCTGATAGCCACTCCCCGACGTCTCCTTAACGATCCTCCGTCTCCTCTGGGGTATCAGGAACCACATCGGGACCCGGCCCGACCCTGCCAAGAACCTCTCGTCTCGCTATCGATTGGAAGGAGACCTGCCCTCTGAGGTAACCACCCGAGATTCTGGTTGGAGGGAGATCGATTCTGGGAGAGTAAGTGGGTGTTTTCTGATGTGTCACGACCCATAAGGAGCCTCTATGAATGCCTGCTCTGCTCTCTCCAAGCCTGAACAGAGAGTAATCTACCAAACAGGAACTGGGGAATAACCCCATGAAGGATGTTCATGGTGAATACCAAAACAGTGGCAGAAAGACATGCAAATCTAAAGGGCAATCATTTGCATTTGACTCCAATACGCCACAGACATTTACATTTAGTCATTTAGCAGACGCTCTTATCCAGAGCGACTTACAGTGAAGTACAGGCACATTCCCCCAAGGCAAGTAGGGTGCAGTGCCTTGCCCAAGGACGTTGTGCCCAAGGACACAACGTCATTTTGGCACGGCCGGGAATCGAACTAGCAACCTTCAGATTACTAGCCCGATTCCCTAACCGCTCAGCCTCCTGACTCCCAATATTGCTCGTTGTTAATCCTTCTGTACTCTATCACAGTTGAAAAAAGTTGTTTATTTACTTGCAGTGCCTCTTTCTTCAGGTCCTCAGCCAGGTCTTGGCAGAGCTTCTGGCACAGAGACAGCTGCTCCTCGGCTGTGTTCATCTCCCCAAACGTCCTGCCAGGAAGGGGAGGGGGGGGGGGGGGGGGGAGGGGGAGAGAAGCCCTTGAGAGGATGCATGTCGAAGACGCGATCATTTACGTTGAGACGCTGGAACACCACAGTACCTCTCTGTGCTCATGCTTTTCCTCTCTCCGTCCCTGAGAACAAAAACGAGAGAGACCAAATAAATTAAATACAACCGGTAGTCCTTTATACCACCGTTAATTGGATGTCTCCATATATCGCCGGCTGTCGTCTGCCGTTTTATAGCTGTAATGGCACCTTTCGATGTGTGTGGAGCCAAGCCCCAAGGAGATCTGGAGGAAGTGGTGCCAAGACGTCTCCGAGAACAACAGGGACACCAGCGCCATCTCCTGGTTGAGGTGGCCACAGGTGATGATGCCCAGGGCTCCTAGCATCTTCTCAGTCACCTTCCCTATGCCAGATACCTAGAACACCAAGACAAAAGCCACAACACATTTTGTATCCAGCACTGGTCACATCCACCTCCAGTCACTTATGTCCTGTAAACTCCACATTGAGAGAGGAGTGTGGTGCAGGTGTCAGTGGGATGAACTGGACTGTACCTTGCGGACCGGTAGGTCCTTGACAAAGTCCATGACTGTTTGCCTGTTAGGAAGCAGTCTGTATTGACCATTGGGTTTGTTTTTGTCACTGCACACCTTGGCCAGCATCATGTTAGGCCCAATGCCTGGAACACAAAAATATATATTCCAAAACAGATGACAACATAATAAGACAATATAAAGTCAGTATCTCTCTCTCTCTCTCTCTCTCACCTGCGCTGGCAGTCAGTGTGGTCTTCTGTTCGATACGAAAGCGCATTTCTCTCACCGCCTCTTCAGCACAGGTCCCAAACACCACCACCTCGCCTGGGGGGGCGGAGGGGGAGGTGCCTGGGCTGTCCTCAAACAGGACAGGGGAGAGACCCTCCCCTGTCGGCCCTGAGAACTCACCCTGTCCCTCACCTGGAGAGATTGAGAGTCCAGACAGTGGAGGAGCGGGAGGGATTGTCAGAAAAGTGTTAAGAAAATGAAGCCAAGCTTTCTTTTTATCTAACTTTATTCTTTGCCCTCCTCATGCTTAACGCAGTGAAAAGAGGAAGAAACAAAAGAGAAAGTAGTGACAGTTCTAATCTTCTTTACTTCCCCTAGTCTGCCATGCGGAACACGAGAGGAAGGAACCAGCGTACACAGTTAAACCCTGCACAATACTCTCTTCTCTTCACATTTGCATATCAATCATTGTATCCTATCTGGAGGTGTGCAGCATTTGTTATGCCACTAATGGACAGCTACTGACTGCACCTGCTCCGGGCGGGGTGATGGTGTGGAGGCGGTGACTGCGGAGGGCCTCCGACCAGCTCCTCCTCCGCTCCAGGTGGTCACTGATGTCCAGGTACGCCTCATCCAGGCTCACGGACTGGAAGTGAGGATCGTAGTCCGCAAAGATCTCTCGGACCTTCCAGAGGGGGAAAGAGAGTTAACAGCCAGTGTATGTTATGTGTGTGAGAGAGCGGGTGTTTGGTTTCTGAGAGAGGTAGAGAGAGTCGAGGACGGATTACCTCAGCGCTCACTGCTTTGTATTTGTCAAAGTTGGTTGGAACTATGACCAGGTTTGGGCAGAGTTTCTTTGCGATAAAACCAGGCATGGCTGCTCGTACCCCAAACTTCCTGGCATGGTAGTTGGACGTAGACTTAAGGAGAAGACACCAAAAATAATTGGTATACATAAACTAAGAAAAGGTTGGATTGAGTTGCTCAGGGGATAGCTAAACAAGACAATTATCACAAATTCTATAATATTGATGATATAGACAACTAGTGTATCACATTCCGGTGGTGACCTTCCTCTAAAAGGTTCTGTGATACCGACACAGCTGTACATGGAAGAAGCTTCCGGGCTTGGTGTCGTCCCTGGAGCACCGGACGGGGTCCTCACCAGCATGCTGGTGGAGCCCACGGCCATGGGCTTGTCCTTCAGGTCTGGGCAGTCCCTCATCTCCACGGCAGCGTAGAAAGCGTCCATGTCCACGTGCACGATGACACGACTCAGCTCCCGGCCTTTCTCCAGGTCCGCGGTCATCTTCTCCAGCTGCAGCAAACAGGAAGAGGTTTAGGGGCATAGGAAATGACACGGGTTGTAATGTGTATGAGTTCTAGACCGTCATAACGACAGCCCACACATCAGCTTGTTAGGGGATAGGGGATTCAGTTACTGTTGGTCCAAACTAACAAGAATATGACATGCACTTCTATGAATTTGTACATTTCGTGTGTGTGTGTGTGTGTATGTGATCCTTGTAAGTGCAGCTGTGCTTGGCTGTATACTGTACCTAAAAGCTATTGTACCTGAGTGTGTGCTTTGCTCAGCTGTTGCTCAGTGATCTGTGTTTTCTGCTGCATCATCCTCTCAACGCGCTGGTTCACCTGCTGCTCTCTCTTCACTTCATTCTCATAGAACCTCGAACCCTGTGCATCACAGGAAACAAACAGCACGTGCACGCATTCACCCTTCCATTGTTGGCAATTTTCAACTTATGTCCAGTCTTGATACAAAAATGTGGCCTCCATGGTGTTTATAAATTATTTCAATATACTTTGCTGTGTCTTGTTAATGTGAGTGTGTATTTTTATATGGATTCCTATGTACTATGGCTGAATACCCTCCTACCATACATTGACATATCGATGTTCCCTCTCTAGTTACCTTTGAAGACTCCATGATGATTTTGTTGATCTTATCTCTGTCAAGGCCCTCCATCCCGGCCTTGTTGTCATTGAGGGCCATTCTGGAGAGGAAGCCCTCTCCGTTGGTGGAGGGAGTCCTGCCAGTCTCCATCCTTGAAACTAAAGACCACAGGTGAATTATGAATCATTGAGCAAAATAAATGTATTGTACTGCAGAAGTCACAGACAGGTACATATACATGTTGAGAGCTTGAAGCTAGTGGAAGTCTGCATTGCCAAGCACTGTCTGGAAATATGTGTTCAAACTTGATAAAGTCACTGTGGTTAAGTTCACGCAGTTAGCTTTAGCTAGCACAATACTAAACAAGCCCGGCTAAAAGCAAATAATGTTTAATGGTGTAGACCTCTAATATAAACCAGTTGGTTTACTAGACGTCTTAGCTTTCTAAACACTATTAAATAATGGCATTGTTGTCGCTGTCTTACCTTTGGTATTACAACATAATTGTTCAGTTTACTTGTTGGCGCCGACTTCAGTTTTCAATTTATCTGAGTCGTTTAGAGGAGGAATTGTTTGAGGAAGTAGTCTCCAGCGTAAGTATAGAGCAGATACAGAAAACATCCCTCCACACCAATACACATTTACAACGCTAACTACGTTGATAATATGAGATGATGGGCGTAAGATTTAGATGTTATTAAACATGCACATGTACATTTTAATAAAGTACAAAAACATCGACACAGTTCGAGATGGGCGTGATTTACAGATCAGCTGTTTTTAGCGCAGTTGCTGCAAATCCGTTAGCTATGACACCCACCAACGGATTAGGCAGTGGTTCGGGTCGTCCCCCTCCTGAGACTTCACAGTGCACTACACCGTACTAGTATGTAGTACAGTTATTCGGCTTGCTTGGAGAGCTTTTCCATCGTATCCGTCTGGAAGAATTTCGAAACATACCGATGATCTGAGGATATGCAGTTTATTTACGGAAGTGCATCATCTTTGTTATCACGGGGTTGTTAACGTAACTCTGCTCGTCGGTATCACTTTTGACGTTAGCTCTAGCTAGGTTAGCTAATGCGACGCACGTCGTTACTAGAGGCTGCAAACCAAGAGATCCAGATAGTTAGCCTAGCCAGCTTGCTAACACAGCTCATGTTGTTGTGGTAAAATTGTGTTTGCTAAATTAAGCTTGATCACCACAGCTTGCTGGCTAGGGAACTTCTACCTACTTCCATGACTGTCTCTAGTTTTGCAATATAGATACTGGTAGCTTCACGCTACCTGATTCTGCGTTTAGCTAGTGCAAGTAGCTAGGCAAGCTGGGTGACGATTGACCGATTGTTTTTATTATAAATTATTGCTAATCGCTAGCAAAATGTCGGAGAAGAGTTCGAACTCCTCAGGGTCCGACGAGGATGTGGATCCGGAATCTGGACAGCCTGTTATTGAGCTCGGTGGTGTCCTAAGCAAGGTTAGTCAAGCACATTATTCATAGTTGCCTACTGTACGTTTAGTGTTGGACTGTGTTTGGCAGACATTGGTAACCATTTATATTTGAACATACAAAACTGTATTTACTGCAGGTTAAACTGCACCAATATCAGAGACTTTTAGAAAATGAGTCATGATGATTTATACTGAGATTCAATATTTTGTGCTTAGAACATTTATCAGAAACCCACCCATTTTCTTCAGTACAACGAGATTAACCAACCAAAGCATTTTTGTCCACGTTATCATACCACAGTGATAGATAAGAGCCAAGTCATAATCTCAGTCATGTCCTAATATTGCCCTTTGGAGTTGTATGCTGACTGCCTGCCCTTCTGTTTTTGTCATGTTTGTGTTGACAGTGGACCAACTACATTCATGGATGGCAGGACCGGTGGGTGGTATTGAAGAACAACACCTTGAGTTACTATAAATCTGAGGACGAGAGAGAATATGGCTGTCGAGGTGCCCTGTGCCTGAGCAAGGCTATGATTTCAGTAAGTATAGTGATATGTTTCTGACCAATTGCCCGCAACCTTGTGACACAGGTGAAAGAGTTTGTGAAATTCAGAGATCGCATTACAGTATCTCAGTTGTTTCTCACTCAGCTCAGACAATGCCTCGGTGTTCTTCCATCCAAGTTCGAGCAGGAATGTGTCATTCCTCCAAGTACCTTTTTTCTTAGACCCAAAGAGGTAAATATTAACTAGTAAGGAGGCTGGTAGGACTGTGTTTTTATCAGGGAAAGTTCCAGCATTTCAAGGACTACACTTAACAGTGAAACTTCAGATAGCGATAGTAATGTACAAGGTAACAAAACACTCCAGTCTTGTCTCTGTAACATAAACTTATATTAGCAGCTTACGATTAGCTTTTGTATTCTCTTTCTTTGTACCTGGACATTTGACACTGGTTTCATGAGACTCGCCTCCTGTCAATCAAAGAAGCTGAAATCCCACACCCTAGTTAAATATTCTCTTTTAGAAAATATCTCAATGGAGTACTAAGGCCAAGCCAAACAATGTACTACATCACTGTATTACTGCAATAGGATTAAAAGTCTTAAATCAGTTTAAAAATGCCTATATGGGCTGTTACAGTAAGTTTCCTGAAGTGAAAGGTGCTTTGTGTTCATGAGAGAACATCATGGTTCCTGTTTTGTGCAAAGGACATTGGGAAGAACGGTGTCGCAGGTTGCGTTGAGAACAAACCCCTCGATTGCAAATTCCCTCACACTAATAATCAGCACATCTGACGGAAGGAGCCTCCCGTCCACCCGCAGGCCCAGACGTCCCAGGGTGAGGCCTGTTGACAGACTCCTCGGAGATAGGAGGAATGCACAGAGACAGAGCTTCCCCTCGTTCCAGACCCCCGCGAGCCTCAGAGCAACAACAGCCTCGTCCTCTCGCACGGCCTCGCACACGTTCAGGAAGTGCGTTTGTCTGACTGTTCCTGCCTCGGGCTCATGGCTCAGTACCATGCTGTTCTTTCCAGTCAATTCAGGACAACGAGAGAGAGAGAGAGAGAGAGAGGGAGAGAGAGGGGGGGAGAGAGAGACAACCACATTTGTTGCTCTTGCCCTCCACTTTGCTGACAAAAACACATTTGTCACATAAATAACGGCTTCATTTTTTTTCTTAGACCAACCTAAATAAATGGATCAGGTTATCTGATCTCGGGTCTTTACTGACCCTGTGTATCTGTAGCAGACGTAGGCCGAGGCTGCCTCACCTTTGGTTTCGTGCCATGTAGAAATCCTCCCAAGATACTGCTGTGTGACACCGCAACCACAAGGTTGGCAGTTTGTGTGGTTAAACTTCCGGACTGTTTTCACAGGGGCAGGTCGCGCTCTCTACACCTGCTGGAGCTGCAGATAAGGGTTGTTGAGTGCAGAGCAGGGCTTTGTGTGAAGACCGATATGGTCCTACACCGCAGAAGTTTGTGTATCTCAAATCAGGGATACATACTTGTCAGTGTTGCATGCTAGTACAGGTTAAATCGCTACTGGTGGCTGGTACTGGAAGGGAACGCCACTGACATCATGACCCGGCTCATATGTCGCTGCGGTACGAGAACAAGAATGTCAGTCGTTGCGTCGGTCGGAAAGCGCCGGGGCCGGTTGCCTAAGAAAGCGATAGGCCAGACCCATGTGACCGCCCGTGCACTACTGTAGTCTCAGTTCAGGAGTGCAGCCCCACTGTACTCAGATTAAATTCCAATCCCCAGAGGAAGCTTTGGAATTCCGTGCACGCACGTGTTCAGATTCCGACAAGGGTCACAGGCGTGGCGGGGTATGGAGTGGGCAGGGGTGGGGGGGTGTTTAAGATGACCCTGGCTCAGAGAGGAATGTAGAGAGGGGGGGGATTGGTGGGTTGTACACAGACCTATGAGGTTTGCCAGAGGGTTAGGCAGGAGACATTACACATGAGTTTCTAATTAAAAAGCCTCGTCAGTGAGTCACATCGCGTAGGGACTGATGGAGTCCATGTGTGTCTGTTTCCCCGTTCCCCATTCATCCAATCAGGATCTGGGAGAAGACAGAAGCCTCGTCTGTCTGTTTCCATGGCTCTTGTAAACCTGCGGACAGTCTTGCTTACAGACCACCCCCGTTGCTCCCTCGCAACTGCATGCTTGCGTCATTAATGAGTCTGTTTCTCTCTCCACCCTCCCTCAGCCCCACGAGTTTGATGAGTGTCGCTTCGACATCAGCGTCAACGACAGCGTGTGGTACTTGAGAGCAGAGGACCCCGCCCACCGGGACCAGTGGATCGAGTCCATCGAGCTGCACAAGGTCTGTCTGTATGTCTGTCTGTATGTCTACTGTTCAGCACGTGAGAGAACTAACCCCAGCAGCTGAACTGCATCACTGCTAGCGGGATCAGGGTGATGATGATGTTTGTCAGCGAGGTGTGTGTGTCTGTGTTTGTTGGGGGGAGGGTTATCACGTTATAAGCAGAGGCTGGAACCGGGGGAGGGGACTGTGGAATGTGACAGGGTCTCAACCCCCCACCCCCCTCCGTGCCCCCCCAGGAATGCTGGGAATCTCTGGGGAGAGAGCTCAGGGATCACTCTCCTCAGACACCCAGAAGATGGGGGGCACCGGTTGCTAGCTTTTGTGTGGGGCGTGTCAGCTTATGCTTGTGGTGTTGTGGGATTCCGGGGGACGGTGCAAGGTGTTGAGGGGACGGGAGGTTGTTGAGGGGACGGGAGGTTGTTGAGGGGACGGGAGGTTGTTGCCGGAAGTGAATCATTCCTACGTGGGTGGGACGGATTACATGGCATTATCAGTGGTGTGTCCGAGCTTGCACTAAATTGACTGGATTTTGTGACCTCCAGTAACTCATCTCCTAGATATCTTTACTGCCACCTGCTGGACAGTTATGCCATTGTTGTTGTTCTTTCCAGATAATCTTGATTGCATATGGTTTTGGTCACTGATTAATGGGGTTTATCATACTGATTTAAGTCACTGTTGAACTTCGAGAGGGAGGATTGTCATTAATACTGTTTTAGGCCACGTGGGGTTTTTGCGTTTTTCTAAGCGCTGGAATTGTAAGTGGAATCTGGACTTGAGTCCGGATCTGAATCTGAACTGCAAAACAAAGGCCACAGTATTTACGTAGCCAGCTATAATGCAGTTTTGTTCAGCTGTTAAGGAGTAAACCACTTCAGCTGTGTGTGTGGGCTGGGGTATTTTACTGCTCTCAAATGCCTCTCTTGATGAATAATGCATGTGTTGTAGTCAGCCACCCGACACAAATCCAAACATCAAGAGGTACAAGGCACAGACACACACACACCAGCCGATTTGCACCGAAACTAGCAGTGCTTTTTAACCAACAGGACTAACAAACATTGACAGAAACACAGGAGCATTGTGGGAAAGATGGGAGACACCCAACTGGCGTCCCTGCCCTCGCCTCCTCTGAGACAAATGGCGGGCACAGCCTCAAAGCAGCATCGACCCACCTAGAGCCTCACAAGCCACATCAGAGCTGATACACAGATACAGATTGAGAGGAGGAAGAAAGAAGGGAGAGTAAGAAATGGGAGAGACAAGACAATGGACAGATGCAGCTCTTTCTCTCCATCCATCCCACCCTGCGAACTTAATTAGCCTTTCACACGCGCCCCCACACACCACCCACTGCTAGGCTGCTCCTCTCTCTCTTATTCTCTCCATCTCTCTCGCTGGGTTGGATGCTGTTCGGCGATGCAGACAGCGTGATGAAAAGGTTTCGTGTCTGTGTTTCGGCTGAAGGTGTGTGTGCATACATGTGCGAGGTTGAAGCTGCAGCGCTGAGTCTCTGTGTGTTGATCACCTTCTCTCTGCTCTCCCTTCCTCGCTGCTGTCTTCTCTCTCGCTCTACCTCTCTCTCCTCACTCTCTGTTCCTGTCTCTCCCCCTCCCTCCTCTCTCTCTATCTCTCTCTCTCCCCTCACTCTCTGTTCCTGTCTCTCCCGTTTAAGACCACAGATCCTGCCTCTCCTCCAGCTCTTCAGGACTAAAGCCCTTTTGAATAATTTTCCACACCCCATCTTTCCACCTCTTCTATTGTTCCTATTGCATCCCTCCATCTTTCATTTGGCTCCATGAGGTGAGCCGAGCCTGAGGGAATTTTCCTCTCCCGTGCTTCCTTCCCTCCATCTTTGCGTCTCCGTGGGCACCCAGCGCGGCTTTCTGGGACTGGAGGGGCTATGTGGGGGGCGGCCGGGCGGCAGGACTGCAGCTCTGCCCTCTTCTGCTTTGGCTGCTGGAGTGGCCGAATGGTGGGGGCTCCTAGCATGTTAGCGCTCTGCTATCTCTCACATCTCGGGACCAGTCCATTAGAATGCATGACTTCTGTGTTGGCATGCTGGCTCGTTAGCAAGGGAGCTGCTCGGACGCTAGGCTAGCTCTTTTCCGTGTGTCCCGGCCCATGTCATTTATATAGCAGCGTAGCCGTTTAGCGTTAGCTTCAGCCTGCTGCATGCCACTCCTTATCGTCCATCACTGTCAGACGCTGATCCGTGTGTGTTGGCGAGCGAGGGAGAGCATGCTCTACACTGTGTCTTGTGTTCATTGGGGGAACAACAGATCCGGTACTGTGGCTGGAACCTGATAGCCAGACATCGTAAAGAGTAAAGCAGACATTTAGGTATAGAGAATAGGACTGTCAAGTCTCGAGCGAGCTCAAGTTTCCTACTTCTAGTCATGAGAAGTGTGAGAGAGAGAGAGAGAGAGAGAGAGAGAGAGAGAGAGAGAGAGAGAGAGAGAGAGAGAGAGGGAGAGGGAGAGGGAGAGGGAGAGGGAGAGGGAGAGGGAGAGGGAGAGGGAGAGGGAGAGGGAGAGGGAGAGGGAGAGGGAGAGGGAGAGAAATGTCATCTCATGCTGTGTCCAAAGGTCTTTTAAATATCTAATGTTGCAAACCTTCCTGAGCGATTCAATTCCATCTGAGGAATGTTTCCGGGTGCTCAGGTTGTGACCGCTGAGGCGTTGGCAACCTCCATGTGTGCATACCAACTGACTGGTTCACTGCTGAGCGCTGACGGTTTCATCAGAGCGTTAGGCTTGCTTGTTATCTCAGCGGGTCAGCTGACAAGCCAGCAGCATCTTCAGTTCTCTGTCCACATATGAAGGACACAGGGCGGCTGGTCACCACGGCCAAAGCCTTCCCAGGGTTCCTCATGTCCCCAGTGTTGGTGGAGAGAGCTGGACCTCGGTGTGGTTCCGAGCTGGTTGTCCGCATGCTCTGCTGGAAGTAACGCTCTCACGCCTCTCCTCCTCCTCCCCCGCCCAGCGTGTTGATGGATTTCTCAGTGCTCTGCAGATGGTTAATGTGTTTTCTCCTCTGTCTCCCCTCCCACCAACCCTTTCTTTTCTCACTCTCCATCCCTCTCGCCCTCCCTCCCTCCCTGTCTGCAGGCTGAGTCTGGGTATGGTTCTGAGACCAGTCTAAGACGTCATGGCTCCATGCAGTCTCTCACCTCGGCGGCCAGTGGCTTCTCTGCCACCTCCACCTCCTCCTTCAAGGTAGGCTGCTCCTCCTGAGTCCTCCCCCCGGACAAAGTCCCCGTTTGGGGTGGAGTAAACCACCCTGGGCCTCAACGAGGGGGGCACCATTAAATAACAATGCATCTCTGTGTGTCTCTTTTTCTGTCCGTTTACCCTCTCTGGATGTTACTCTCCACGATAATCCCTCCCTCCTCTCTCTTTCTCTCTCTTCTCTCCCTCCCTCTTCTCTCCCTCCCTCCCCCCCCTCTTGGGATCAGAAGGGCCACAGTCTGAAGGAGAAGCTGGCAGAGATGGAGACGTTCCGGGACATTCTGTGCCGACAGGTGGACACGCTTCAGAAGTACTTTGACTCCTGCGCTGACGGAGTCTCCAAGGACGAGTTCCAGAGAGACCGAGGTAGCGCTCGCCGTCCGACACAGTGGGAGGAGGGGAGGGAGAGACAGGAGAGAGGGAGCGGGAGAAAGAGAGAAGGCTCTCACCTGCCTGGTAATTTCGGCAGACGAGATAAACACGACTGGCCGTTCGTAGCACGCGGTCTGCAAAGGTCAAAACAAATTCAATACATGCCTAATGCCCGTGCCAATTCATGGCTAATGTCCCTGCTGTACGAATAGAGGTCAGAGCTCTGAAATGGAGCCCGTGTGTAAAAGCGACCCTGTCGTTCGCAGTGGTGGAGGAGGACGAGGACGACTTCCCCTCGACCACGCGCCCCAACGGCGACTGTCTCCATAACAACAACGGCAGCAAAGAGAAACGTGAGGAACTCCACGTTCACCTGAACACACCTGACCTGCTGGTTTCTAATTGAAGACGTGTTTTTACAATCATTATTTACCCTGTCTATCCCCCTCCCCCTCCTGCAGTCTTCCCCCCAGCCAGCCCTAAAGGGATCAACGGTATAGACTTTAAGGGTGAGGCCATTACCTTTAAGGCCACCACCGCCGGGATCCTGTCCACGCTGTCACACTGCATTGAGCTGATGATGAAACGAGAGGACAGCTGGCAGAAAAGAATAGACAAGGTAGCAGACACACACACACACAGTCATCATGAGCAGAATTAATGTAAAAGAAATCAATATAATTATTTTTTTTTGAATTTCATTTGGTTTGATTATTATTATGTTACGATGTTATGAAACGTGAGTGATATGAGTGTCATCAAACTTTCTATGAAACGGAAACTGTTCTAGGTCAGAAGTGCGAGACTCACAGGGGAAATGACTCGCCTCCTTTGGTTTCTCATGGAGAGGGGGGAAGGGGGGGGGGGGGTCCAGATACCCCGGGGGGGCTACGGTTCTCAAAAGAGCCCCGAGAAGGCAAAAGGTACCGCAAACCTTCCACAGCCTGTTGTCACCACAGTCTCTGCTGTCAACCTCTCCACACCAGACAGTAGCCCTGTCCCTGTCACTTGAGTGTGCTTGTGTGACATGACATGCAGCCTAAGACGCACTTCTTGGCTGAGACACGGGTGTGTGCGTGCGCGTTGGTATTTGCTGTCCTTTGTGTCGCGGCAGTGTAGCGTATTGACTAGGCTCCCCTTCCTCCAACCTGGCCCAGCTGCAGACTGGCCCAACCGGTTCTTCCATCCCGCCCAGCTCAGCCACAACTCCAAAGCCGAGAACAGCTCCAGTCAGCTTCAGACTATCAACCGAGAAACCTTGTCCGTGGCTAGACAGTTGTGTGGGTGTGTGGGTCTGAAGTGTACCATCCGCGTACCCCCCACACACACACACTCTCCCCATGCCTGGAATTGAAGGGAAGATGAGCTCGCGTTCGTCGTGGTACCGCCTGTCCTTCTGGAAGTCTTCCCACCAACACTGGAGGACCGTTCCCCAGACGTTCAACAGCCAGAGATGGGTTCCCCTCCAGACCGGCAGTCTCTTCTACACAGTAGGTCTCCACGGCACCTGGCCCCTGCCTCGCATTCGGAACGGTTCCACGGACCGAACCAAACCCCGGGCCTCTCTTTCCTCTGTAGGGTAGCTGAAAACGAGACACACCTGTTCAGGTGTGAGGTTTCGTGCTGGGGCTTGTTTGCGGTTTGTCTTAAGGGCTGTGTTGTGCATGACCGTGCCGGTGCCGGATGTTGATTTTCTGGATCTTGAGGAGAACGGTTGGGCAAGGCCGTCGTCCCTGTGGGCGGAGAAGGATTGAAACGCAACAGGTGCTTTGTGGAACCTTCTAGTCAGAAGCATGGGACACAATCTTTTGGCACGGCCATGTTTGGATGTGGAGAGCGCTCCACACAGGTGGAGGTCTGCCGCTGCCCTGGTTCACTTGTCTTCACTGTCACCAGTTAAGCGTGGGACTTCCAAGGGGAGTTGAATGGGAGGTCAAACCTGTTTGAGCGGCAGGTTTTCCTTTTCTTTTCTAAGGGCGGCTGGGGGAGAGGAAGAGAGGAGGGTATGTTTACACACACTAGTGCAGACCTGTAGGTCACAGGGTGCTGATATCCTGAGATAAGGTACTCTCACACACAGTTTTTGGGTTAGGGAGCCAGACTTCCTGATGAGGGTCACGATTATCCTGGAGGCTTCTATTTCCCTTTCCCGCCCTTCTTGTGAACCACTCAT
The DNA here is from genome assembly GCF_038355195.1 of Osmerus mordax. Lineage (NCBI taxonomy): Eukaryota > Metazoa > Chordata > Actinopteri > Osmeriformes > Osmeridae > Osmerus > Osmerus mordax. Next base: position 3,981,183 of record NC_090077.1, on the reverse strand, counting down.
GGGAGCGGGGGGGGGGGGGGTCTCCTCGTATCTGGGTCCACGGGGAAGGGCAGCCATATGTCTCGTGTCGTCTCACCTGGGTGAATGCTGTCTGTGTCCAGGAGCTGGAGAAGAGGAGGAGGGTGGAGGACGCCTACAAGAACGCCATGAGCGACCTGAAGATCAAGTCCCACTACGGAGGACCCGACTACGAGGTACACGCCACGATGCCGGAGGGATTATGGGAAATAGAGATGGGGAACATGATAGAGATTGTCGAGTCCTTAAAACCACTGTTGAAGTCTAGCCTCAGTGACGGTGCTATTGCTGCTTCCTGTGTTGATGACGTACGTGCTGCCGTGTTTGTCCAGGAGGGTCCCAACAGCCTGATCAACGAGGACGAGTTCTTTGACGCCGTGGAAGCCGCCCTGGACAGACAGGACAAGATAGAGGAAGAGGTATGGGAAGGTTCCCCTCCAGAGAACTCGAGTCGCAACCCTTGACCTTTAACCCCAACCACGTGAAGAAGTGCTGTTTGTTTTTCCTTGTCTCTCTTTCTCCATCTCTGTCTCTCCATATTACTAATCCCCCTTTTTTCCTTTTCTTTCTTTGTTCCCCAGTCGGAGAAGGTCCGGTTACCTCGTCTGACCCCGGCGCCACCAGTAGACGCGTACTCTGCCATCGCTAATCACAGATTCTCCACCGGGGTAACGAACCACACACACACACAACTCACCTTTAGCTCTTAAGAATCCTGTGGTAGTCAGAATGCAAAAGAATAACAGAGATATGGTGTGTCTTTGACAATCCATCCTCTCTCTGGCCCCTGGAGGGTCATCAGCCTGCCGGAACAGGTCTACTAGGGCCTCCACATCCACTGTCTCCTCCTGCTCCTCCTCTATCCCTCTCTGGTGGATGGCTGGGTTTACTGGTGGCTAGTTGTTGTTGGTTTTGCTCATTTCTTGGAGATTCAGGTGTAATTGGGAGGTGACGGCAGCCATTTTCTCTGTCCTTGAACCGTTCTCTCATGTGCTTATTCTCCCACTTGCTCAAATCCTCCATCTCTCTTCTTCTCTCTCTCTTCTCCCTCCGTCTCTTTCTGCCGCCCCCCTAGCCCCATAGCCGTTGTTCCTCCCTGTCCTCCGTCGAGCTAGTCAGTGCTTCAGACGATGTTCACAGATTCAGCACGCAGGTACTGTATGCGTTAGCAGAGAGCGCCACCTGCCTCACCGGAATGCACACTGCACCTCAACACACTGTTCTAACCAGCAGAATGCTCTCAAGAGTGGCTTGTCGAGATTCTTTCCTGTTGCTGGATCGAACTGACGTCGCATGACTAAACTCCTGTCGTTCTCTCGCCGTCCGTCCCTCGCCTTCTTTCCCTGTCGGTCCATCGCCGTTTTGTCCCCTCACTGCACGAGTAGGCATGGACCCAGGCAGAATGAACTTTGACCTGTTCCCTCTACCCTTGCTGACACGCTCTCACTCTCTGTCTGTCTGACGTTTCCATGACGTAGTCCAACTGTAGCATCTCCCCGGACGTGCCGTTCAATGTCGGTCATTTCTGAACGTACGTGTCTGTGTGTCCCAGGTGGAGGAGATGGTGCAGAACCACATGACCTACTCCCTGCAGGACATGGGTGGAGATGCCAACTGGCAGCTGGTGGTGGAGGAGGGAGAGATGAAGGTGAGGGGGGGTCATCTGGTAGAACTAGCCTCCCCAACACCGGCGGCTATGTTGGGTGTTGGGCTTGTCCTTGTCTCGCTCCTGTAGAGACACACCTAGTACAGGGTGTGACTGGGTTGTGGTGTTTATGGTAAACCAGGCCCTGCTGTTGACTGTGTGTGTGTCAGGTGTACAGGAGGGAGGTGGAGGAGAACGGGATCGTCCTGGATCCTCTCAAGGCCACCCACGCCGTCAAGGGCGTGACGGGCCATGAGGTGTGCCACTACTTCTGGGACACGGCCGTGCGCAACGACTGGGAGAGTGAGTCCCTTCATCATCGTCGTCGTTGTGACGTTCTCTTCTTATCCGCCATGTTTTAGAGTGTAAAACGTGTCGTCGGTCTGTATCTCACACGCTCTGCTCCTTGCCCAGCGACCATTGAGAACTTCAACGTGGTGGAGACACTGTCGGACAACGCCGTGATCGTCTACCAGACGCACAAGGTGAGCAGACGCCAGGTCACCCTGGTTCTCCGGGCGGGGCTCGCGTACGGGCGTCAGACTTTGGAGGCTGTCTCCTCAGTACCTGGACTGACGGCCAAAGGGTGTGTTTCAGAGAGTATGGCCCGCCTCCCAGAGAGATGTCCTCTACCTATCAGCTATGAGGAAGATCCTGGCGACCAATGAGAACGACCCTGACACGTGGCTAGTCTGCAACTTCTCTGTTGATCACGACAACGCCCCCGTAAGTGGACATGAGAGATGTTAGTACATTTAGATCAGGAGACCACTTCAGTGCTCTGATTGGCTCCCTCATCTTCCTCCCTCCAGCCCACCAACCGGTGTGTCCGTGCCAAAATCAACGTGGCCATGATCTGCCAGACCCTCGTTAGCCCACCAGAGGGCGACAAAGAGATCAGCCGAGACAACGTCCTGTGTAAGATCACCTACGTAGCCAACGGTGAGTCTGGCTCTGGATTAAGTCATGTTTTACACCCAAACCCATTACATTTCATACATCAATGACTTGTCTTGTTCTATGTTTAATCAGATGTACAGATTTAAGTGTAGTCCTGTGGTTTCATGATCAGAAGTGTTAAGTGAAAGAGGGGTTAGGGCCCCACTGCCCTGCATGTTTTCCACGTTTCCCTGCTCCAACACACCTGATTCAAAGGAATGGGTCCGTTATCAGGCTTCTGTTGAGCTTGATAATTACCCATTTGTTTGAATCAGGTGTGTTGGAGCAGGGAAATATCTAAAATATGCAGGCCAAGGGGGCATAAGGACCAGGATTGAGAACCACTGGGTTAGGGGTTGGTGAGTGTCAGTTTGACATGAGGGTCAGTGCTGGGGCGCATCAGGTCATGTGATCCCTTCTCCTCCTCCAGTTAACCCAGGTGGGTGGGCCCCAGCGTCCGTCCTGCGGGCGGTGGCCAAGAGGGAGTACCCCAAGTTCCTGAAGCGCTTCACCTCCTATGTCCAGGAGAAGACCGCTGGCAAGCCCATCCTCTTCTAAATCAGCACGGGTAACTACCTTGGCAACCCTGGGCCTCATTACAACCCTCCTTGATAGTCTCTGACAAACCTGGCAACCAACACCCCATCTACAGCTTTGTGTGGAAATGGTGTCCTTCTGTTACGTCACGTGTTTTGAAGGATTCATCTCCTGTTTGGTTGATCTTGCCTGTCTGTTCTTCCAGGTATTGGGAGGATTATCCTGGGGAGACTACATTTCCCATCAACCATTCAACTGTTGATGTGGAATGTCTTCTCGAACTGCATTTCCCATAGTTCCACCGTCCAGAATGTTCCGGATGTCCAAATCGTATAGATAAAGTCTGGTCCAAGGCTTTAATACATCTGTAGTTGCCGTCCCAGCCATAGCGATAGACAAACGTCATCAGCTGGTTATTAATATGTATTTGTATGTAAATTCAAGAATTTCTATAGCAAATTTTGAATCGATGGAAACCAATGTTTTGCTTTTTTTGTAAATTGTTTTGTATATTTCTTATAATTACATTGATCGTGACTTGTTTCGTTTTCCGTTTTTTTGTTTTGTTGGTTTCGCTTGCTTTTGAATCACTGATATCACAGCTTCTCGTCACACTGCTAATCTTTGCCCAGCGAGCGTGATGAGTTACTTTGTCCTTGCCTTCCTCTACCTCTCTGATGAACGCCCAGGTGCCAGTGTGATGGAGAGGGGCAGACCCAAGTGTTCTGCGCCTAGTTCCTTTGCCTGAAGCCTATATTTCTACATCAGTGTAACCGCTGTAAAGGAGCACTTGCAATGTGATGTGTTGTACAGATTAAGGAGTTTACCCGTGTAAATGGACTGTTAAGGGCTTGAAACCTACAAAACAACAAGGCCTAGGTAAATGTAATGGACATTTAGTACTTGTTGCATCTATTTTCCTAGTATGCTAGTGTACATGACAGCAGTGAGAGTTAATGGCTGCATCATACAGTTTATCAGACGTCAGTGGTTGTAAACACTAGGATATGAGTGCTGGTGGCTGCTATCAATATTTCCTTGTCCCTTTCTGTACCTTCCGTTCTTAAACAACAGTCCAGGTGACAATGATCTCCAGCCTGCGGTACCAACCACAGTTTAAAAAATATGGCGTGAATCTGTTTTCATTCACTGACTAGGAGTGTTTTGGTATGTTGGGGGAGGGCGTCACTGAAATGTATTTCTTGTCCATCTTCAACCAGATGACATTTCACATGCCGACACACCCAGTTTGTAAACCCCTCCCCTTGTTCAATCTTCCCAGCTGATGCCTTGACAGCGGACAGGGAGCATCTCTCCGCCACGGCCTGTCCGCCACACGTCCATTTACAGACAAGACGCTGTCAGTGGTGTAGGTGTCAGCATTTCACATGATTTCTTACCTCAACAACAACAAAAATGTTTAGCGACAATATTTCCATTGCGTTTTCGTTTCGACGAGATTTGTCTTCGAAGAGACGACATGCTTTGTACATTTCTAAGTTGTTCATCTGAAGTGTCATTGTTTGCACTAATTGTAACGCAATTGGACAATGTTCTGTAAATAAAATTGTTACACTACATAAATGGATTGAGGTAGTACTGCTCTTCTACAGTGCATCTACTCGTTCTCTCTCACACAAAACATGTTAAAAGTAACCTGCTGTAGTCAACACCACCTAAACCAAGACCAGAGTGTATCGAGACAAGGCCAAGACTTTGAGGGGTCGAGACCGGGTCAAGACCAAGGCAGGGCGCGACCGAGTCAAGACCAACGCAGGGCGAGACTGGGTCAAGACCAGACCACTCAAAACACACAAGCAGAAGGGTTTGACTAGGTTAGGTAAACAGTTGGATTTAATCTACAACTGTATATTTGAACTCAAAATTAGAGTAAAAAGTTAAAGTAGTGCCGTGTGGTTATGGCTAGGCAATGCCGCCTATTTCTTCTTAGAAGTGGAGGCGCATTAGTAGGCTACTCGGTCTTCACTCTCTGCTTTCACATCTCTCTCACCCAAGTGAACGAGTGCGGTACCGCGACGTTTAACTTTACTTTATTAAGTCGGGAGAGGTATGCAGCTGTAAAAAAAACTTTATATTCATCATTAGCTACATAGCTGTATGTGGCTTGGCTCGTTATCACAAACAAAATCTGGCAAGCAACCGAAACTAACGCCCTGAAACATGTTACAATACATATAGGTAGGCTAGCTAATACTGGCGAAATCTCTTTGTGTAAGAAGAAGAGATTTAGGAAGTTTTGGTACAGACGCAGATTGCAAACGTTAGGTAGCTAGCTTTGCTAGCATCACTTACGCATAGCTTACCTTTTTTATGTTTTCTTTCTAAATGCCGGTAAAAGTTTGATGTAGGCCTAGTCCCAGTCCCTGCAGTCTCAGTGAGCGTCTCTTTGCAGAATGTACACACGGCTGTGTGTTTTCTTTGGGACGCTATTGTAAACTATTTTTGGTTCAGGTAACCAAATCTAATTATGGCTGATTTGGCCGACATCTTCAGACTTCCACTGTTTTCACCTATCTTCCTCATTCACTTTTGGCGTGCGAGGAGGGTTGATGGGTAATTTCAAATGAGAAATTAGTTAAATTATTGGTTGCATTTGAAGCGTGACGTTTTACACAAAATAACAGGAATTATATTAACAAATACATTAAACAATACACAGGCATTTTAGTGATATTTCCGTCGTTGTGGTGTTGAAATAAAATCCAGAGTCCTGTTTGTCCGAGACAAGACCGAGTAAAAATGCGGTCGATTCTCGAGTAGGCCAACACGACCTGCTCTCAAGAGACCCCTTGAATATGTATTCAGCAATTTATATCTTTATTTATATCTCTTCTATATATAAATACAGATTGTCTTTACATTCAGTGATTAAAATATGTTCATCTTCAGCAAACAGTATATTTATTGAGATTAATTTAATAAATTATGGTCTCAAAACCGACACAGGTGATCATGGAATTCAACGAGACAGGTTTGATGCGATCGGAGGCGTGACAAGCCAGCGTCTGTCGAGTGTACTGCTGCTTCAGTTTTAACAACACGAGGACACGCTCATTCAGTATCAAATGATATCCTGAGAAAAGGCATCTTCAGTCATGACACCCCCCCACCCACCCCTTTTCCCACAAAAAAAAACGCTCGGCATAATAAAATCTACAATAGTCCATTGTCTGCATCTACATGTGCTAGCGATGTCATACAGATGTGTGCATGTAAAAATGTGCATATTCACTAATCCAAAACAGCGTTCAAGTTCGGTGACCTGCCTGTAACCTCAAACGTTCTTCGAGAAAAATATTTCTTACATACGGTAATCGTTACTGACATAACATCCAAAGTGCGGTTTATCGAGAGCGAGTGTGTCATCTTTCTGGTCTGTGCTTCTTCCAGAGACCCTGAGGATCAAGCTGTCCCCCCCACCCACCAAGCAGGGTGACAACGTCTCTTGCGTCCAAAGCGTCCTTGTAATTCCTCTGTGATTGGAGTGATGAGCGAGAGCATTGTCCGGACGCTATCAACACATGCTATAGTCCTTTTGAGTTTTGGCCTCAGCGACTTTCAGTCTCAACAACTTTCCATAGCGTTTCTACTTGATACAAGTCCATAGGCCGCCCGCACTGGCCTGCGTTTAGAGGTGTATTTTCAGTGTCCCCCCACCCATCCCTCCCCCCAACGCCTGTGCAGGAACCAGAATCCCACAGCAGTCACTGTAAACTTGCTTACCCAACCAGCCTTCAAAAAGCAGGTGCTACAACGCTTTAAAAAAAATCTATTCTGGTCAGCAGAGAAAACGTGCTAAAGAAATGTCCTACCTCTTCTCTGTATATATTTCCTTTTTTCTCTAAATGTATATATACAGTATATGTATATATATATTACTATTAGGCGATGGAAAAAATATATTCTACAAAAAGAAAACTCTGTGGCACTGCGCTGGCATGCTCTAGGAATCTGCCCTCGGTCATCTCTAGTTTGGTCAAACTACGGTAGAATGGAATGTCGTTGAGAGTCCATATGGATTTCCATCACAGAGGGATCTACTGGGGTTCTCTGGTCCTCAGCCAGACGAGCATCACGGTCCAAGGGGTTTGGCGCTAGGGAGAGGGTGGCGGAGGGGCGATCTAGCAGCGCCAGGGGCGGAGTCGAAGGTCCTCAGCCTATCCGATGGAGCGTAGCGATTGTCAGATGATTGACAGGACAAGAGGAGGATAGGATGTCGAAGCCGCTGCTTTCACTGGAAAAAGAGAGACAAACAAGATGCCAGGTCATATGGAGGATACAGAACACCAGTTTTACTTGATGAAATTTTTTTAGATGCCCAGTGGAACTTCAGCTTTTTTCACGTCAGACTAAGGCAGTGGTTCCCAATCCTGGTCTTCAGGGCACCCCTGTCCTGCATGTTTTAGATGTTTCCCTGCTCCAGCACACCTGATTCAAATGAATTGTCATAAGCAGGCTTCTGCAAAGCTGGATAACGACCCATTCATTTGAATCAGATGTGTTGGAGCAGGGAAACATCTAAAGCATGCAGGACAGGAGGTAGCTGAGGATCAGGGTTGAGAACCACTGGACTAAGGTGCGTGACATCCTACTGGAAGTGGAAGGCTCGCACCCGCCACACACAAGATAAGGAGGCTCCTCCTCTCTCTCAGTGCATGTCTGCCTATCACACATGCAAATGCTGTTGCAGTATGTCTGAGTAAGGCATTGACAGGGCGTTGAATAGCTCTTTGTTTGATTAGCAATGTGTGGCTGTTAGTCCTCCTGCACATTTCGGAATGGACGAGGCCTTTTGGTCTACTTTAACATCAGCCAAGATGAACGAGAGCCGACAGGTACGCCGGCCTCCTAGATGACCGATCGCGGGGCTAGCTGGCTCGTAGCTTCTGAGGGGAGTCCTCACCAAGTAGACATCCAGCACGGAGCCGTCGTCGCGGTCCATGTCCACATCCATGGTGCTCTGCTCCGAGGTCAGACAGATAGCGCTGTCCTCCAGGGTGAACGTCGAGCTGGATGCCATGTCATCTCTGAGACCGGAGGGGGGAGAGGAGGAAGGCTACGTTAACCGACAGAGCCATGCAGTGAAAAACCCCACAGGATAAAAACAGAAGTGTTACAAAAGCAGCTGGCCAATCCCAAACCCGAAAACATCCCCCATTGACATAATAAACAGATGTTATCATCACAGCACTGCACGGCACAGCTGCCATATCAGAGAAACCGACATCAAAGACACAGGTGGGGGCCTGTAGTCTGGGGAGAGACGTGAAAACAGAGAGCCTGTCTGGTGTTTGTCTAGTGGGGGTCCTATCTGGTAAGCTCCTGCTTAAGACCGGAGGAAATGAAGGAATCTGGGATAGGAATCTGTAGGAGATGTGTTATTGTGGAGTTCTGCTACTGATGCATGTATGGACATCCACAGGGAGGTGGTCATATTTAGACATGGACAGACATGGCCATGAAAGCCATTCGGTCGTATGAGTGAGAGTGGATGTTGTTGAACAGCAGGGGGCGCCTTTGAGGCTCTGTGAAGGGTACAGAGAGGTTTCAGAGGCCATTTTCTGTCATGTCAGGTGAGTTCTGACTTTGCTTAAATCCTGGAATGTGTTTGCCATTTTATGAAAGTGATCATCCAAACTTCACCCCACCCCCCTTTACACGCGCACACACTCTCTCTCCCTCTCCCTCTCCCTCTCCCTCTCCCTCTCCCTCTCCCTCTCCCTCTCCCTCTCCCTCTCCCTCTCCCTCTCCCTCTCCTCTCTCTCTCTCTCTCTCTCTCTCTCTCTCTCTCTCTCTCTCTCTCTCTCTTTCTGCAGCCACAAGTCACACAGCGACATAGAACACAAGCCCATTACTGACTAACTGACAGACTGATTGTCTACATGGAAAAAGTCACCCAATGTCCCCTTTTGTGACATTCCCATTCCTCAACACAATAGCCCTAATGAGACCTTCTTAACACCTCTAGTTAAATATTCATGACAGCAGTTGCGACAACAATCTAGGGCAACAGACAGGTGCATGAGAATTAGACAAGACCAGGCAAGCAGCACAATAGACCCTAAGAGATTAGGCTAGAACCTGACACTATTGGACACACACACACACACACTCTCACACACACACTTACGCACACAGACAGACAAACAGAGAGGTGGGCCGAGAAGGGGTAAAAGGAGGTGAGTGAGAAAAGTAGGTCCTGGTCAATTCTAGAAGTATTAAAGGAAAAACCCTAGCCTAGATATCATTGTATGTACTGTATCTTATCTATACACCCTGAAATGCTGCTGATCTAATCTCTATCTGACTGTGGTCTTTGCAGGTGTGTTGAGTCACCTGGTGTGCAGGCGTCATGTGACAGAGCAGGTGACAGGAAGATTGGGGACGACCAGGTGAGGCCAGGTACTCAAGGTCAGGGTTTACTACCAACCAACACTAACCTATCATCACCCGAATAACACCTTCCCCCACTCCCCCAACACACACAAATAAAAAAGGTTTTCCATCGGGATGAATAAAGTATCTATCTAGCTACACACACACATCATCCCGCACGCCCCTCCTACAAAGCCCAACAAGCCACTCCAGGATGACAGACTCTGTTGATTACCGGTCGATAATCACATTTCCAATAGGCTCTCCTTGATCAATATAAAGTGCCGTGACGAGCGACGTAGTCAAGCACATTGATAAAGTGTGGAACACATCAAAAGCTGGGCATCTGCTCTCGCTGGGCTTGGGGTTGTGAGAGGTAGAGGGAGGGAGAGAGAGAGAGCAGCGTGACCTGAATAGAGATGGGGGGGGGGATAGAGAAGGGCTTCCTGTTCAGGAGGTAGAGTGGTGGGGGATTGCGGATGAGAGAGGAGAGGTTCAAACACAGCTCACAGTGTGAGTGATGGGATGGAAAAGAAAGTATAGGGCTGGGGGTGGACTGTGTGGGTGTGGGATGGGTGTGTGGAGACAGCCGTACCTGTCGTCAGTCTGGCCCTCCAGGCACACATACACAGAGGAGGAGGAGATGGTTCCCATGGAGGAGCCTTCGTAGAAGGACTGGGGCACGGGAACCAGGTCAGGGCGCAGGTAGGACCCAAACACTGCTGGGGGAACACACACATACACACAGTTACACACACACACACCGTTGTACGATGCCCTTTGATGTAACCTTACCTCTGCCATAGGGAGGAGCGCTAAATACATACTGCCCAGACTCACACTGGGTTTGATTTTGACCAGTTGAGTTCGATTATGAACCATGAGTTCAATCCTACTGACCGCTGTTCCGCTTTACCAACAACACAGAGTTGAAGTTCAACGGTTAAATCCAACAGGAAAGTAACAACATTGCTTTACGGGAAGCTTGCGATGGCATGAGCTGATAACACGTGAGGTGAAGTGAAACTTTAACAATACCACACCCTCCTCTCTTCCTGTGTGATATTGGCCAACAGCTGTGAGCACACAGGAAGGTCCAAAAGCTGGGGTATCGCAAACTCAATTACTATCACTGCCACACACACACATATATTTTGATAATGAGTTAGGAGGGCCGTTAATAACAGGAGAGGATCTGTTTGGTTTCCAGCAGGCTCACATTTCATCTGGGGACAGCCTGTCCCCACAGCACAGGACAGCGTTTTATGGCCCCAACACAAGTATCTGTTTATGGAGCCTGAGTGACTTGAAACAGCCCTATCGATCCCACACAACCACAGCTGTGATTTACAAGGCAGATTGGGGAGAAGTTAAGTGTCTGTTTGGGGCCACCGACAAATCCAGAATGAGTGTCGGGGGGTGGTATAACATTGTGGCGTGTGACAAACTGTTAAGATGACGGTTTTCATTCGGTTCACTGTAATGGTTATCTTGTGTGTTGTGTTGTTTTGGTCATTTTGTGGTTGTGTTCCATTTGGTCTCTCTATGTCTTACTGGTGGCAGGGTGTGTGTGTGTGTGTAATATACTGCACTGCAGTGCACCTTACCTTGTCCATCCAGGCTGGCCAGGCTGCGCGCCGCCCCCAGCTTGTCTCTCTTCTCCTCGCTCCTCTCCTCCGTCTGTGAGGACAGGATCTCCTGGGAGGAGGACTTGAGAGCAGGGATGGACGTGCGGGTCCTCTTAGAGGGGGAGAAGCGGATGGCTGCAGAGGGAAACGGGAACGGGGTAGGGAAGAGAGATGGAGAGAGGGAATGAGAGAGAGGGACAGAGCGGTGGAAAGTGAGAGAGGAAAAGAGGGAGAACGAGAGAGTGAGATTGAGAGTGAGAGTGAGAGTGAGAGAGAGAGAGAGAGAGAGAGAGAGAGAGAGAGAGAGAGAAGGAGGGAGAACAATCAAGAGTGATAATTGGGGGAGATAAAGGCAATGAACAGATTAACCCCATTGCACCAATATCGCGCGCAATAAAGCCCTGAGCTTCAGTCCCAAATTAGCTGTAAAATGATCAGTCAACTGTTAGTGCATAATGATCGTTATGCAACCGCCCCTACCAAACCCCCACCCCCCGCCTTCCCTGTCCGGCCTCCCAAGCAGAACTTCAAATTAAAACCCCCCCACAACCCACCCCTTCTCAGAAGCATCGCCATGGTAATAATTAATCCAAATCCCGGGAATCACCGCAGAGGCACCGCAGAGTTATGGAAGGCGCTCTTTAGGTGGATCTTGACATGATGTCTCACAATAACGGGGAAACCTTTACAATCCGCAACAACATGTCACTGATCCAGAACGCAGCCTTTGAGCCCTGAAGCCTGACCTACTTGGCTGTGTGTGTGCGTAACTGTAAATGTGAGTACGCGTGTCACTGGATCGCTCACACAAACAACCTGTTTAGCCTAACTTTCACCAGGTGACTTGGCGATATCCAATAACTTTCCTCCTCTAGGTGAGTCCACAAGGAAGTCATGTAGACGGTCATATACAGTATGCACACAAACACAGATATTCTTGTCAGTGATATCAGGAAGTTCGACACTTGAGAAGGTAGGCAAACCCCAAAGTGCACGCTCTTACAGGAATCGTCAGACACTCAAATAAAGCAGCGTTTAAAGTAAATCCTGCTTCCAGCCATGCTGTTGTCAACGACAACAATAACAGGACTAGCCCAACTGCACCATACCGAGGTCATTACTGAGACTCCCTTCCTCTGCCAGTGAAACGAGTCACCAAAACATGTCACTAAACCAGGGTCGGGTGAGTGGCATCGATCGGAACACTTACTCTGGGTCTTCCTGAACACCCGGGTGCTCATGAACTTGAGGAATCTGTTGGCGTAGAAACCGGGCCGGTGCACTGAGACAGAGTCCTGAGGAAGGAGATGGGGGAGAAGGGGCGGAGAGAGAGGGGGACAATGGCAGTCTTTATCAGGCAGAGGGGGGGATTGATATCAAAAAGAATGCGACCAGTGAATGGCCCGTATTCATAAGGAAGGGCCGCTCAAAGTATCAGATGTGTGGCTCATATCGACTTACGCCATCGTAGACAAGGGCTTTCCACGAGTGTTCCAGCTTCTTAATAAATCTGATGGGGGAACAATACAAAAGGCTTTGTCACAGATATGTCAGGTTGGTTATGCAACTTCTAGCTCAACTCCCTCCCTCCCACACACGCACACACACACACACACACACCCTAAAGCCTTTTCAAGCGGAGATACCCTTTCTGCTTGGCTCTCAACACACCAGGACATCAAAGAGTGCTGGGATGGGGGTAAATCCCATTCTCTCCCTCCTAACCCAACTGGGAATGTTACTGATGGATGAAGAGGCAGGCTGGAGGCGACTGAATGGATTAAGATGATCAGATAATAACAAATTGGAGCTATTTGTTAGTGTGTGAATCTGCCATCAACAAGCGGCGAGGCCTTAATCATGGTGACAGCCAAAGTGGAGGCTGATGCGCCAACCAGGGAACAAGTTTCAGGTCAGCTCCCCTCTCCATGGTCTCTCTCTTTCTCTTTCTCTCTCTTTCACTCTCTTTCCTCCGCCCAGCAGCACAAAATCAATGACTCAACAAAGAATGAACAGATAGATGGTTGTCCTGTTTTACTGGGCGGGGTAAAAAAAAAAAAGGGTTCTTAACTGAAACAGCCTTCTCTCGGTGTACCTTTTGTACTGTAGCTACCATTCCCATGTCACCTATGCGATGCCCCGCGGCGCCGTACCTGTAGGACTGCAGGATGTCGATGATGCCCAGGAAGATGAGCAGCTTCTCGTCTTTGTGAGATTTGGCGGGGATGCCGCCCATCCTGAGTCACAGCAGAGGACAGAGCAGGCTCATGTCAGTCTCTCAGAATGCAGTCAGGCAGGAACAGTACACCACGCAGGTCACTATCAACTATTCACCCCCCCCCCCCACACACACACACACTTCAAAGGCTTCCAGGGAGGACACTGGACCCTCCCACCAAGGAGACAATCGCTTTGAAGGATGTGAGGTGAAGGAGTGACGTGGTGTCGGGGAGGTCTGTTTATGTGTTCATGTGTGTGTGTGTGTGTGTGTGTGCGGGGGCGTGTGTGCGCATGCCTGTGTGTTTGCGTATATGCGCGTGCTTGCGTGTTCGCGCACGCGTTCCCACTCACGTGTCGTCGGTGGCGAGGACCTCGGCCGCCTTGCCGTCCCCCTGGATGGACTCCATGGCGGTGGAGTAGAGGACCCTCTGTCCCACGGGCCTCTTCCCGTCGCCCCCCGCCTGCCCCGGCTCCGCCCCCTCCTTCGGGGTATGGTCCAGGACGTGCACCCCGAGCAGCAGGCTGTAGTCCATGATCTTGAAGCTCTCCAGGACCTGTACGGACGGGATTCCACAACCGAGTCAGATACCACGATACCCACAACAAAACGCCACGATAGACTAGATCCTATGACGGGTTTTTCAGAGGCAACCAGAACACTACACAAACACCTCCACAGAGAATACCGAGAATGTCTGCGTGCGAGTTGAAGTAGCACCGTGCGTTTGTCAATTATTTCATTGGCCTAGATATCCTGTCCCCCAGTGACCACAGAGGGTTCAGGACATCTGAGTAGGAAAACTTGGACCTGGATAACCAGAGGTGTTCCGTGTTACACATTGACCTGTCCGAGGAGGCTTGGGCCCTGTTTTCCAGTGCCTCCTAGGGTCCAAGTCCACTCTCTCTCTTCCCACCTGCTCAGGACAGAACAGTCGAGAGACATGAAAGAAGCCTCTTGGAAAGACAGAGAGAGAGATGGGCAGTGCGGAGGGGGGGCTGGGGGCTGTTGTTCCTTGTTTTCTCTACCCTGACTGACTTTTGCATCTCAAATGAGTGTTTATGAAACTGTGCCTTGTGTGGTTGGCCTGCTGTTATTTTGAAGCTTCCGACAACAAAATAAACAACAAAATGAACCCTTTTTCAAGGCTCATATTTTTGTTTAATATTTTATTTACAGCTTGCCTTATTTCCCAACCATGTGACCACAGGAGGAACCAGCTCGTCTCAGCAACCTCTCTTCCTGCCTGTCTTCCTGCCTATCTGCCTGCCTGTCTGTCGCAAAAGAGATGAGGTTGGTGAAGCGAGGAGGAACAGGGAAGTTGAGAGGTTATGGAGAGTGTCATGGAGTGGAACGTTCTGTGAGCTATCTAAAATAGCCACAACATTCATCATCATTGTCATGGAAACCTCATGAGTCAGCTCTACGCCAGGCCCCGTAAACAATATTCCTGACATCATCTCATCATCCTTGTGCCCAGTGTGAGGCTAACGAAGCAGACGTCAAGCACAGCTGTCTTTAAAATCACTGAGCACAGAAAATTGAGCTGGAAAATGCAGAGGGTTGATGTGTTTCGATCTAGACAAATACACACTCAGAATAACTGGGAAAAACCTACATGTACAGAACCTACTTGGTCACCAATAGTAGGCTAGCCCCATCACTAATAACCTAGCCCTGATTATAGTAGCTCTTCAGCCACAATCTATATTAGTGCAGAAAAGATTAAGTACAATAACCAGTAATAACGTACAATAACCTTTGTATCCGGTTCCTTAGAAATACAATATGTCTCATTAATTAAAAAAATATGTTCTTGTTAATAGAACGCCTATGAATATGGCGAAAACAATGAGGAAGTATACACACACACAGAGAAATAGCCATAAAATATCCCATGGTGCTCGTGTTTGAGTTTTGCCGTCACCCTGTCTTGGGAGATTTGCATGCCAGCTATTTGACTCCCCCAACATATTCAAAAAGTGGCCATTTTGAATATAACCACACACACACACACACACACAGACACACACCTGCCCATAGACGATCATTAGTCTCCCAGCTGGCTTGACCACTGCATCTAATCAGGCCTTCCAATACAAAAACAAACAACATGGTCACCAGTTTTTTTGATCTAAAAGGCTTGTAAAAAGGCTCCTCCACAACAAGCCTTTAAAAGTGTTCATATCTCTGTATAGGATTTACAGATGCACTTTTTCTCTCTCCAAAATTGTCATTTATTAAAAGCATAAGTGACTATTGAGAAATAACACGCCACAACCTTACTCCACATCTTACAACACCTCCTGTGTTATGTAATGCTGTTGACAGTTTAGTTTTTGAGATATTTTTCAGTCTTTGGTGTCTACAAGCTCCTTCCTGGCCCGTGTCTCTCTCCACAGTGGGTCTCAAGCTGCAGTGCTGTGCCTCGAAAAAGCCCACCAGTACAGCCTGGCCCCTGTTCCCCTCTTCCCCTCACACACTGGGCTCCTTTGAACAGGCTGAACAGAGCTCCTCTTCACCCTGCGGTGGACCGGGGGACCAGGCTTGTGCCACACACGACCTGGCCCCCACCAGCAGCTCTCATATCAGCCTTCAGAGGGACGACGCAGACCTTCCTGCCGTAGGTCATCGCTGGCGTTCGCCGTGTTTGGCCATGACTTATAGCGCCTCTGTGTTTCCTGGTTAGACAGATTTATGAGGCTGTCTGACTTTAGTATATGGCTCTAACATCAGCTGACAGCACTAAAGAGGGGTGGTTAGATAGTTAAGAGACTACTGTGGTTTTGGCTGGTCGTACTTCTGCAAAGAAAAAAAAAAGAGAGAGAGAGAGAAACAGGTCAAAGTTCTTCCAGAGGAGTGGTAGAATCCCATGACAAAGCAGAACAGAAGAGAGAAGAGGAGAAGAAGAAAGGAGAGGAGAGGAGAGAGGAGAGAAGAGGGGATGGGGAGGAAAAGAGGGAAGTAGAGAGAAGAGAAGAAGACAGGAGACCCACAAAAGGTTGTCTCAACATGACAACATGACCCGCCCTGTCTTACACAACACAATATTACCCACTGTGTGTCGGTGTGAACCTGATTATGTGTGCATGTGTGTGTGTTTGCTTGAACTTATGTCACACCGAACCGGAAAATTCAAAGTCCAAGACACTGTACTCTGCTAGAGACTGGCCTGTCAGCTTGTTTCTGCTTGTAGTAGCTCCCATGGTAACACCCAACCAAACATACAGTACTGTTTGGAGAGCTGTCATAATAGCTTACAGTAGATTGCCATTGTCTCATCCTCTCAGTGTGTCTGGCCACTTAGTGACGGTGACATTACCATGACACGACACGACTCTCTGTTACCAGTCAGACACATGCAGCAAGGGAATCTGTCACCGACTCTAAACACTCTCCTCGTCTCTCCCCCTCCTTCACTCTCTCTGTTCGTCTCTCGCTCTCTTCCTCTCTCTTTCACTCTCTGTTCCTCTTTCTCTCTCTCTTCCTCTCTCTTTCACTGTCTCTGTTCTTCTCTCCTTTCCTCTCTCTCTCTGTTGGGTTCTATCTCTCCTTTTCACTCTCTTCTTCTGTTAGTCTTTGTTTCTCTCTCTCTCTGTCTCGCTAGTGATATTGTGGCACTCTGCATGGATTATTCATGTCCTGAGTTAGCTGACCATATGGAGGCCATGGCGGGAGCTGCAGTGAGATGGATGGAAGTGGAAACCAAAATGAAAAGAGAGGGAAAGCGGGGTACCCTACATTTCTCTGGGTGACCCACATACAGTAGCACGGACCACCGTCCCTGGCGGTCAGCGGCCTTCTCTCCCCCCCCCCCCCCCCCCAATGCCCCCCTCCTGTCCCCCCCCTCTGTTGTTGTCTGCTGCAGTGTTCTGTGGGCCCTGGGCTCAGTTGCTTACTCATGGAAACGGACAGAGAGATTCTGCTTAGAGGGCACTTTGCTTCCCGCTCAGCAGGGGAGGATAGGAAGCCGTGACAATAACAAACGGCGGGGTCGAGAGTCGCTCGCGAGTCCACACACACACACAAACACAGACCCCCGCCCACACACACACAGACCCCCCCCCACACACACAGACCCCCCCCCACACACAGACACACACAGACCCCCCCACACACACACACAGAGCCCCCCCCCCCACACACACCCCCAACATCCCCGTTGTGCATGCATAGGGCTTCCTGAAAAGCGTGTGTGGCTGTTTCCCAGATTAAACATTCAAATGCAAGTCATTCTATCATTCACGGTTTTCTGAGAATAAATATTTGTCCAGGGAGCAGAAGGCGGAGGACAAGAGAACACAGCCTTTGGGAAGGCGTAAAAAAAAAAAACGCATTATCAGCGTTATAGGGGTTAAACCTGACGTGTTGCTTTAGGACCGGCCACAGCTGACGTGAGAAACAGGTTCCCACACACACACACACCCACAGCGCCCACACACACCCACAGCGCCCACACACACACACACACCCACACACACACACACACACACACACACCACCCTCCCAGACCTTCTCCTAAATTGTGTCACACTGAGACCTGGGACCATCTCCCTCACAACCAGGCACGCTCGTGACCCGCTTTCCACACTGATCCTTTTAGCTGCTGCACTGCCCGGCCAGAGAAGAGGGTCACTTTGAAGTAATGAGGAGAAAGAGAAAGAGACCGAGAGAGAGACCGAGAGAGTGAGTGACAGAAAGAGAAAGAGAGTGTAAAAGAGAGAGAGAGTGAAAGAAAGAGTGAGAGTGTGACAGAAAAAGTGAGAGAGGGACAGAGAGAATGTAAGAGAGAGAAGTAGTAAATAAAACAGGGCCCCAAAGATCTGAAGCAGCCTTTTGGAGGGCCTTTGAAGGACTCTTATCCTCTCATCAGCATTGGACACGCTTAAGCCAAGGCTCAACAAGTCTTCATTCAAGAGCATGTGAGAGGAGAGGAGAAGAGAGGAGAGGAGAAGAGAGGAGAGGAAAATAGACAGTCTTTAGCTGGTTGGTTCCCAAATGCCATTGAGGCGTGACTCCCACCCCCCCCCCCCCCACCCCCATCCGCCAAAAAAAGGAAGCAGTCATCAGAAAACACACAAGACTGACTGTTACCTAACAGAGCTACATATCACTCTGCCCCACCCCTTCTCATTACCCTAACGACTCTCCTCAGGCCAGCAGTTGTTGTTTGCTGTTAAAAACAACCGGTGGGTTTTTTCTTAGACCTGCAAATCCTTCCTCTAAGCCTGTTAGTAATATAAAGTAAATAATATAACGAGGTCATTCCGTTTTTTTAAATCTGGCTCATCTCTGCCCCATGAACCACAGCCTACACACTGTGTAGAGATTGAGTGGCAGACACAGTGGAACACCCTCTCCTGGGGGCTTTGTGTGTGTGTGTGTGTGTGTGTGTGTGTGTGTGTGTGTGTGTGTGTGTGTGTGCCTGCATGTCTGAAGGTGTGGGAAAAGGCTCATCAAACAGGCCCCATATACCAGGAAAGGTTAAACTAATCTGTGAACACCAAAAATACAAAACCGGTTTCAGATTAGAGGCCTTTCATTTGTAAATGAAGACATACCATAACGCCATTCCAGACTTCCTGTCTCTGCTGTTATCAGTCCCCCACAAAGAGCCTCTCAATTGTGATACAAGTGATACTGGTCAAACTGGTGGGACGTGTGCCACACTAGAAAACAAACCTATAACCAAGCCTTCAGATGAACAACAACACGTGGAACAATCTAAAAGAATGCGTGGCTCACAGTTACAAAGGACAAGGCTGTAGGCCGGGAAGATAAACCACGGCAGTAACGCTCCTCTCGTCTGGATTCACTAACTCCACAGCCTGTTATGAAAGGTGTGTCTTTGAAGACAGGTCAGAACCCAAACCAGTCTCCAGCTAGCGCTGCGATGGCCTGTCAAACAATAGCAATCTCCTCCTCCGCGAGATTAGCCAAGACAATCTCATGACTCTCCGCTCTCAAACAGACGGGAATGCCGGCTAGCTGCATCAGATTGGGCGACTATCTTTAGACTCCGCCGCTGGTTCTCTCTCACGCTATCGGGTCCATGACTTAATCACATTGGGTGTTTGGAGAGCTGTCAGGACACAGGAACATGGAGCCC
The DNA here is from genome assembly GCF_038355195.1 of Osmerus mordax. Classification (NCBI taxonomy): domain Eukaryota; kingdom Metazoa; phylum Chordata; class Actinopteri; order Osmeriformes; family Osmeridae; genus Osmerus; species Osmerus mordax. Next base: position 3,961,693 of record NC_090077.1, on the reverse strand, counting down.
TGAGCTCCCACTGCAAACACGGTGGAAACAGTCTGTCCTCTGCCAGATAAACGGAAAGTCCCCAAACTGAAAACATTCAACCCAACCCAACAAACACACAAACATACTGTCCTGTACTTGTATACAAAGTATCAGAGTAAAGATGTGTGTGTGTGTGAGAAAGGGAGAGCGCGTGCGCGCGTGTGTGTTTACATGTGTGTTTGACTGCTGACTTCCCATACACAGAATCAGTCCCACAGTCCTGACATTTTTCCTGTACTTCCATGCCAAATACAATCCGTACCCTAGCCCCACCACTGCTGATGTGGCATCTGACCCTGTGACCATGCGGTCCGGGCCTAAGCGCTGGGCCAGGCCGGGCCATATTAGGGCTGTGTGTGCGTGGGAACGGGGCAGGGTGGAGGAGAGAGCCGTGCACCTCGCTGAAGCCATCGGATGTGACAGGTCTGAGAGAGGCTGTTCCCTGGCTGCGATCTCAGCGGACGGGGGGGAATCTGAGGTTCCCCCTTGTTGGTTCTGTTTGACAGCGTGTCTGTGTTGTTCCATCAGACGCTCCGCTGAGCTGGTGGGGAGGCGCTCCCAGATACGGGCAGACAGGCGGATCCAACAATCCCTCCCACACGCCATACACACATCAGACAGATATCACACACACACACACACAGACATGCTGTCTCTCTCTCTCACACACACACACACACACACACAGACATGCTGTCTCTCTCTCTCACACACACACACACACAGACAAACATGCTGTCTCTCTCTCTCTCACACACACACACACACACACAGAGACGCAAATATTGTCTCCCCCCCCCCCCCCCCCACACCCACACCCCCTTACCCGGCAGTCTCTCTGCAGGGTCTTCATCAGAGCGTTGTAGGTGTCGGTGTCGAAGTACAGCCCCTCGAGCATATCCTGGAAGTCCAGGTCCTTGTAGGTGGGGCAAGCCTTCTCCCGCTCCTTCCTATTGGCTCGCCGCTTGTAGGTGGAGCCCTTCAGGTCGTACTTGTAGTGCATCTTGACGGAGCGCGGCAGCACGTTGTTCATGACCACCAGGCGGATGTTGATGCCTCCGGACTGGACACAGTACAGGCCGTAGAACTTGGGCAGCAGTGTGCGAGGGTTCTGGTTCAGGTTCTGTGGACAGACAAGTCGACACATATGTATCTGTGCAAGAAGACAAATAGGTAAACAGACAGGTAGACAGGTAGGAAGAAAAGTATTAGACAGACAGGTAGACAGATACACAGACAGGTAGACAGACAGGCATGCATGCCATTGTCGTTTGATGTTCCCTGTAGTGATGTAACTTCAAATATAGTTAGTTTAGATGTAGTTATATATAGTTTATAGCTTGTACGACTAGGGAGTAACATCCAGGCATCAGGCCTGGGTGGGAGCAGGGAGGACTGACCATGTAGGAAGATAAGTAGAATACAGACAGGTAGACAGATATACAGACAGGTAGAAAGGCAGGCAGGAGGGAGGACTGACCATGTAGTACCCCGGGAGAAGCTTCTGGAGAAACTCGGCCTCTTTGTGCTGCACGGTTTTGACGATGAACTCGTCGTCGCTGGTCAGGTAGAAGAGAGAGCCACTGGCGCCAGGATTGGACAGCTCGATCAGTGGTTCGTTACAGATGGAGTACTGGGGAGGGAAAACAACAACATGGGAAACGGTTCAAGTATTCAGCTCTTCGAGCACGGCTCCCACACGGCTCGCCAGAACAGCATTGGGTAACATATGACCGCTACACAAACAACACAACATCTGTTTTGTATCGTGACATTCAAAGAAGACTGAGTTGTTTTTCATGCCGGGAGATCTGGTAAACAAACGTAAGGTTCCATTTATGCATGCCCGGCTTTTACAGGTAAGTTGTAGATCATTCACACGCGAGGACGCCCGCGCACACACACACTTCACCCCACCCTCCTGAACAAACACCTCACACACGCTCATGTGACGTCAGTGAGGGACGTCATGAGTGAGAGGTCTGTTGAATTGATAGGGTGTGGCGTGAATACGGACTGGTCAATAGTTCAGAAGAGGTGTGTGTGGGTGGGTGGGTGTGTGCGGGTGTGTGTGTGTGTGTGTACAAAGTGGCTTTTACAAGCCCCACATCCACCTTTATTACTTCCAGTGATGTGAGATCAGTCGGGAGCCTCAGGGGGTGAACTGGCTCTGTGTTTCCCCACACACGTGTTTATGAGTTCAGAATATAAAGCCCTTTCAAACACAGCCCATGTGTGCAAACACGCAAAAGAACACTGCCAATGCACAGCCTTAATGAGCTGCATGCACAGGCAGTGTGCTAGGCCCGTACACATGAATACACATCGCCCAGTGTGAGAACGAATGGAAGTCAGGAGAGGAGAGAAAAAGGGAGAACTATTTCGGAAAAGAGAGGAAAGCTGTGAGCGGCTGTGGGTGTGTCATCAGGGAAGACCTGATGATAGATAAGGATGGAGGAGAAACTAGGAGAGGAGAGAGGACAGGAGATAATAGGAAAGGAGAGGAGATGAAGAGAGGTCTAGGAGTTCCCTTTGCGGCTTGGCAGCCTGCAGTCACGCTGAGCCCTGAGCACTAACACATTCGCTATTTATCTGCCTTGGCATTCAGGGACCCTGCTGGGTAGCGTGTGTTAGCGTGAGTGTGTGTTAGAGTTACTGTGTCTTCAACAAACAGGCTGCATAATCAACACGAGAACATAAATCACATCATCAAGAGCATAGTGTTTTTCTCTTTTCTGCCTCTGTCTCTTCACTGTGCTCTTTCAATGGTTCCTCTGGTGGCCTTTTGTTTATCATAAAACTGGCGAGAAGCAGCATCCAAATCCCTGTTGGTGTTCAGATGAAAGCCTGGCTCATTTCAAACAAACGGGGAAATTGCACTGCACCAGGTTTTCAAATGTGCACCAAAACATGTTTACAACCTCCTGTTTTCAACAGATGCATACTCCAAGGATATTATTGACAGTGTGTGCTACAGTGTAGTGGTCTTCAGAGCTTCATAACAATCCATCCGTTTGAATCAGGTGTGTGGAGCAGGGAAGCTTCTAGAACATACAGGACAATGGGCCCTGAGGACCAGGGTTGAAGACCACTGCTCTAGTCTATTCCTCTCTGCTCGGTGTAATAATTGCCAGGGGTATAACAGCTTAGCCCAATCAGGGGCTCATTGAACATGGCTCATGAGTGAGATTGATCGTCACAGCGTTGACTCAGGTTCACACACACACGCACACACACACACACACACCTCTGGGAAATCACCACCATAATCCATTTCCATAGGCAGGGGAGACAATGAAAGCACTACTAATGAAGGCATGCTCAATTAGTACAATCATTATCTATAATACCAGGATCCTGTCCTCCCTCTGTTCAATCCTCCCTCTCTTCTTTACTATTCCCTGTCCTCGCCCCACCCCCTCTCTAATCCTCCTCTTCTCCTTCACTATTCCCTCTCCCCACCTCCTCCCACAACTCTATGTAGCCTAAAGCCACTTTGCGAAAGCTATGACGTCATCCATATGTGAACCCTCAGTGTCTTTAGAGTCCACTAGAGTCATCGTCGGACATCTTGTCAGAACAGATCCTATAGGGAGTCAGGTGGCTGAGCGGTTAGGGAATCGGGCTAGTAATCTGAAGGTTGCCAGTTTGATTCCCGGCAGTGAAAAATGACGTTGTGTCCTTGGGCAAGGCACTTCACCCTACTTGCCTCGGGGGGAATGTCCCTGTACTTACTGTAAGTCGCTCTGGATAAGAGCGTTTGCTAAATGACTAAATGTAAATGTCACCGGGCTCTTACCAGATAGTCGTCAGGTTTGATCCCAAACAGCTCCCTGAAGTAGCGGAACGCCAGCGGGGCATACGTCTTGAAGCGGAAGTCCGGGTAGTGGTGCGCCGGCGTCAGATTGCTCCCCTCGCTGCCGTGTGCAACCATGAAACCATCCCCACCGGAAACAGAGACACAGGACGGTACGTTAGGGGAAAAGGCTCTCCTCACAGGGTGATCCAGCAAGCAAATGAGGGTCGGTTTTCCGTACGTCGAATATCATTTGGACTGATATAGTTTGACATGATGATCGCATACTCTCAGAAATAGGAGAATGACTAACTGGACCAGACAAGTGTGTGTGTGTAGACTTAAGTGCAGCCTTCTACAGGAACCATAAAGAGCAGTATTGTGGTGAAACACCCTATGCACAGAACCCCTTGGACAGAGATGAGAGACTATTCTAAACAATAGGAGAGAGGAGAGAGAGGAGAGAGTAAAAGCAAAAGTAAAAAACACACAATAACAGGTTTCAGTGTTCACCCCCTGAAGACTAGTCTTGCCAGTATGAGATCATCACAGCTTACATGAACCTTAAACCTGGGCCGAGCACACATACCAGGGAGTAATTACTTTCACTCTTTCAGACTGCAATCTTTTGGGCACTGCTCCTTCCCCCAACCTTTTTACTGTAAGACTGTAAGAATAAAAGGGCTGGTTTTCCGGGGAGCTTCTTATGCAGTCTGCTGCTGAAGCTGTGATTCTGGGCCCACGTTCTGTAAGGACCGATGTAACAATGTTGTTCCTGGGCCCTGCTGTTCTATTCAGCAACAGGATACAACCCTGGGTAATACAACACCTGTGATTACTCCTGAATGAGGGCTGACTGTTTACTGTGCGGGTACAGTCTGTTACCTGCAGTCATCCACGCAGTGGAGAGAAGGAGAGAGAGAGAGAGAGAGACAGAGAGCGAGAGAGAGCAAGCCCTTGAGTAAAAGACACTCAGAGGCACAGCCACACTCCTGGAAGATTACAGCGCCTTGAGTGTCTCCTCCTCCTCTGCCCAGACGTGTGTGTGTTTGTATGTGTGTGTGTGTGTGTGTGTGTACGTGTGTGTGTTGTCAGAGTCACAACAGACGTGCAGCACTCCTGGGCGATTTGAGAGTTGCCCTCTCTCTCTCTCTCTCTCTCTCTCTCTCTCTCTCTCTCTCTGTCTCTGTCTCTCTCTCTGTGTCTCTCTCTCTCTCTCTCTCTCTCTCTCTCTCTCTCTCTCTCTCTCTCTCTCTGTCTCTGTCTCTCTCTCTGTGTCTCTCTCTCTCTCTCTCTCTCTCTCTCTCTCTCTCTCTCTCTCTCTGTCTTTATCTGAGAGCTGCTGGAGGAAGAGGAAGAGAAGGAGGAAAATAAGAGACTGAGATCTCGGTCACCCTCACTAATCTACCATGTCAAGATCCATAAAGATGATGGACAGAAAGAGGCGTGAACAAAAGAGAGAGAGAGAGAGAGACAGAGAGAGATACAGAGAGAGATCTAGATCATTCCGAGCCGGTCAACAGAGGGCTGGCGCCACGTCACAGCATCACCTTCCTCCTCCGCTTCTTGCTGTTTGTTTTTCCTCCACAGAGCGTTCCTTTGTCCCGTGCCCAACAGAGGCCGCGGCCTCGCGGCCTACTTACATTGTGGTCTTCCTGTCACCTGACGCGTCTCAGTGAAAAGGTGACCGTGAAGGGACAAAGACGCGGTCTCAGTCGAGCGGAGCCGGTGGGAAGCACAGGGGAAAGCTGTCAGGTAAGCAATCGAATCCGAGGGAAGTAGCTACATGATCTGGCTTCTGATGTGCTAGAAGCTGGGAGAGACTGGTTGCTTCTGCACACATCTGACCCTCCATTGAGTCTGGGTTGGTGGTGAACAGTGGAGCACAGTCATCCATGTGTCCAGGCACTCTGTAGTTAACTGATTTCCATCAAGTTTCGATACTAAAGAACAGATTTGCATGTTGTGGGGAACCACGGAAAGCAATTTCCTGGTTTGGCAGACACCCTATGAAACATGACAACTTGTCAAAGGGTATTTGAAGCTATGTGACTATGGCATATAGCAGTTAAATGAAAGAGTAAAATGTCTATAAATACTGGATGATGTGGTGTGTAAGAGGTAATAAAAGTGTGTCTGAGAGTGTGTGAGAAGGGGCAGGCATGTCTCTGTACACGCACACCCTTACAAACACACACATCTGTAGGTGTGTGTCGAGTTATGTAAGAACTTTCCAGGAGCCGATGATGTCATGAAGAAACATTACTGGCTCGTCACGGAAAAAACGGCATGTTTCCCTCTCAGGAGTTTGTGGTAATCTGATTTCCTGGAGAACAAACCCAAAGGAATGGCTTCAAGCCATGAACCACACACCAAGGCCTTTAATCCACACCGACACAGCCACACACGTCACACCACGGTTGTTTTGGACAGGCGTCAGAACCTTCCGGTGAATCAAGTCTCTGTGTGAAGACGACCTAGTTTGACTCTGAACTCCTGCTGAAGTCTCATGGGAATATGCGGCGATATTGTTCAGTCATGTTGAGAGCTGGCAGGCAGACCAAGTTGAGAAGCCGCTTTTATATTCGAGTAGGCTGTATTAGAATCTCAGCCTACAAATAATCTGTGTTTATGAGGAAGCTCCCTGATTCACAGTCCCCCTTGACGAACAGAGCAGTGAGTCTTGTGCAGATCCTACAGTCCTCCAATTAGCATGGTACGATCACGGTACCAGATCCTCACAACGTCCTCACTAAAGCTACCCTCTCCCGGTGTCCTTTAGCGCCGGTCGCGCCCGTTACTGTGGTAACGGCGGCGGTCGTCAGCTCACCTGGGGAGGAAGACGCTCTCCACCACGTAGAAGTCCTGCATGAGGACGTCTCTGTCGGGCTTGGAGGTCAGGTTGCCCACCGTGTAGCCGATGCCCAGCTGGATGGCTCCCTTCAGAGCCGAGGAGGTGGTCTGGAGGGGGGGGGGGAACACTACGTCAGCCACTTCACCACTCTTATTCTGCGTACCAATTGGGGCTCTGTTTACAAACTGGATTTCTACAAATCTATCATTGGAGAGAGAATTTGAGATAATTAGAGTAACAAACAACAGAAATCTGGGCCCGAACTAGATTTCAATAGATTTATTGGATAGAAAGAAGGTCAAATCAACATAACATGTCGTACAACAGTAAATTAATCCCTGTGCTTGGCGCTCAAATAAACACATTTTTTATCATTGGGAAAACAATAGCATACATACTTCCTTTGAGGGGCTGCCATGTTTGAAAAATATAGCCGATAATTGAATGTGAAAGGGCTCTCTGGCAGGGAGAACTGTGAAAGGTCAGGGGATAAAGCTCTTTAGACAGACGTTTGAGCCAAATCAAAACTAAGGGGCTCTAGGACCGCACGGTAATAAACAGGACGGGTTCCAACAGCGACGCCATGAAACCAGCCTCTCAGGCTGCCATGAGAGGCCAGTAAACCCTCCAGAACAGTGAGGCCCTGTTGAGCTGAGGCACTTCAACTCTTTTACCTTTTTATACGTTTTCTCTCCGCCCGTGTTCCGAGACCCACCCACTCCATTTTCCATAGCCGTCGACATCTGAGGAGAGACAGAACAGTAGGGTCGAGGCTGGTCTTCGCATCACTGACGACCACAGTCTCATGCAGTCTCAATACGTAACGTAGGTTTACATTTACATGTATTCATTTAGCAGACGCTTTCATCCAAAGCGACTTCCAAGAGAGAGCTTCACAAAAAGTGCATAGGTCAATGGTCATAAACAACGAGATTTGCGGCTAGCCAAAACATGAGCATAAATTGTGAAAAGCAAATAAGTGCCAATGGGAAGAAACACGAGAGGTTTAGACGACGAGGGGGAACGGCGTGAGGATTGGCTGATCTACCTTGCTTAGGGACAAGCTGCGTGGGACTTGCGGAATTCACGGCTGCATTGCTGGGGCATCAGGCCTGGCTGGAGACATGGAGAGAGGGCTGAACTAGCCTGCAGACCCTGCGGAGGAACAGAGGACACAGACTCATTACAGTATCATTATAGAACACACACACACACGGAGACAAAGGCCTGAGCTGCTACATTATCAGCCTGTTCAGCTCCAACATTTTGAGCTGAAACTTGGAGAAAATGTCCGTCAGCAGACACTTTTTAATCAACTGTGAAATTTCAGTCGACAATCCTTTTGTGATCTCATTAAAGCAGCCATTTCAGTGGCGGAGCCCTCCAGACATTCAATTTTAATCTTATTTCCAATTAATTCCTACCAGTTAAGAGAGGCCTTTAAGTCTATTTCCAAACACTCGCTGCAGAATAGTCCTGGCAGTCAAGGATCCCAGATGTAAAACAGTGTTTGTGTAGCTGCGCCTGCACGTGTGTGTGTGTGTGTGTGTGCACTCCAACCCCCCTAGCCTCCTCATTAGAGGTGAGGAGCTAGCTGCTGCCTCACCACTGTCACCCCACACATCACCCTCCACCGCCATAACAAGCAGCTTCCATCATAACATCACTCACAACCCCGCTCCAGTAGCCCCCCCCCCTCCACACACACACACACACACGCACACACACACACCTTCCACTAGACTGAGGATCTGTGCAGCGGGGGGGAAGGGAGAATGTGTGTGTGCGTGCGTGCAGCCATCCGTGCTGCAGTAACTATGCTGGATAAATGACAGTAAAGCACACAGACAGAGCCCAGGCCCCTGGGTGAGGAGGTGAGCAGTAAGAGTGGGCGAGCAGCGCTAAGCTGCTACCGTCGCCCCCCCCCCCCGGGGCTGAAACTGACCTGCAGTACCGCCAAGCCCTTATCAGCCGAAGCAACAGCAACCTATCCACCTCCTACCCCCACCCCTCTGTCTCTGTCTCTCACTCTCTCTTAATGACACTCTACCTTGGGGTGAGGTGAGTCATTGCGTTGCATTGTTTAATATGACAGTGTGTGTATGTGTTTTGATGAAAAGAAAGAGAGAGAGACAGAGAGGAATTTGACCGGAAGGAATTACTCTCTGCGATTACCTCCAAGACTGCAGTAGCCTCATCACCAGCATATAAATGCACCTGCTCCTTCCAGCTGCACCATATTACATATATCCCCCTCGCCCCTCCCCCCCCATCAACACCCCTTCACATGCCTGCATTCAATCAGGCCTCAATCTGCTACGCACGCCTCCAATCACAGATTATTCTGATTGGTTGCGTCCAATCAATATTTGATGTGTGCCAGTCTTGTGAGTACATGCGAGCATCTTGAACAAATATGCCAGATTTTGAGTGTTGTCACCAACCTGTTGCCTGCAGTGTGTATCTGTGAGAAAGGCAATGTGGGAATTGTAGTTTAAAGAGGCATTACTGAGAGGGGAGTTATGTTAAAGTCACATTATGTAGATACTTACACCAAAGACCCCTTTAGGGAGCCATGGAATACGTAAATACAAACATAGACACGCATACACACAAGCACACACACGCACACACACACAAAGCCTGACATCAAGAGGGGTGTTCATCAGACACTCAGCAGTTATCTCCAGACTCAAGTCAGCTCTCCGTGCCAGCTCAGCGGTTGCTATAAACACAAGAGCAACACTCTTATGTGATTTGTCTGTTATATCTAGAAGACGCTACAGCTGCTGGTGTGGTATTCTCTTCACAGGCAGACACGGAGAGCTAATGTTGGGTGCTAGCCTCCAGCCTAGCCAAGCAAGTAGTGATAATAGTTTACATAATACATGTTGACTCTTTTCAAATGCTAATATTATGCGAAGCGTATCTCGCAAAACGCTCATGCCTGACACGAATCACGCTCGAGACTGAAATGACACGTGAAGCGGAGGAGAGAGCGCTCTGACGACCAGCGCAGTCCTTGTCGGTCTGCTCATAGCTGGTCCACTATGCTGCATGAACCCGTGACATGCTCACGTCTGTCTGTCTACTCCCACCAAACCGCCCCCTGCTTGCCTATGCTGTTATGAATGTCATTGTGAAGTGGCCTGTTCTCTCCCTGCCCCCTTTCTCTCTCTCCCTCCCTCTCTCCCTCTCTATCTCTATCCCTCTCCCTCTCTCCCTCTCTCTATCCCTCTCCCTCTCTGTCTCTCTCTCACTCACTCCTCTCTCTCTCTCTCTCTCTCTCTCTCTCTCTCTCTCTCTCTCCTTTCCTCCCTCTCTTTCCAGACCACCTGACCCCTGATCCAGCCGGCTGGTGCACAGACAGCAGACCTTTTCCAGAACAATCCGTGAGAGGCCCCACAGCTGCTGCGCTGTTGTTCCCTGCGAAACAAAAGCGCTCGGATTGGTCCTCTCTCCCGTGCAGTGCCGCAGCCATACCTGGAGTCAGCACACACGCTCACTGTCACAGCCGCGAGGACAGGTTTTTGCACAACCGTGTGTTTGGCATGGCCAATCAGCAAGCCCTCAGTAGCTCCTTGTGGGGGGTGCAGTGGTTCGGACCCAAGTCAGACGAGTAATTGATATGGATCAATAATGAAGTCGGAGCCCAGAGCTTTACTGTAAAAAGCCTCTGGTGGAGTATAGGACCCAGGGGACAACTAACAGGATCAGTTACATTACACCCGACCACGCTACTGCCTAAATGATGTCTAATCAATGAAGTGTGTGTGTGTGTTTGGTTGTTTGTGTTTCTGTGTGTTTATGAGTGGGATAAAGAGAGAGGACGCTTGTGTGTGGAAAAGAGAGAGAGAGAGCGAGGGAGCGAGCGAGCGAGAGAGAAGAGAGAGAGAGAGAGAGAGAGAGAGAGAGAGAGAGAGAGAGAGAGAGAGGAGATCAGAGCTCAGGAGAGCAAGATCATCAGAGCAATCTAAATTGGTAATAACCTGGAAGTGCTTTTGGATGTGACTTAAACTGAAGCACTCCGATAGCGCAGCAGGGGACATCCTCCATGTAATAAGGCATGAAGCATCGCACACACTCACACAAACACCTCTCCACTTCACACCGTCTGACTGGGAATTCACATTCTGACTCGCAATCACTCGCACACACACACACACAGCCCTGCTGAGAGACAACGGACAGAGAGTGTGACGGCGGCAAAGTGAACAAGCACGTGAGACACCCCCCCCCCCCCCCCCTCCCCGCTCAGTAAAGACAGGCCTCGACAGTCACGTGCAGAGCTAGGCCAGGGATGTGCGCGGGAAGTGTGTGTTGTATATGTTACCACGGCACCGGTAGTTTGTCTTCCTATCCCTCTCTCATCTACGCCGCCCAGTAGATGAGACAGGCACCCGAGCACTCAAAACAAACACACCGCACGACCCGTACGTCAAACACACACCCGCCGCACACCCTCCTCACTGGATGCCAGTCTGACTCCATGACAACCAGCTACAACACCTCCCCCTGCAGACACACACACGCACAGACCACACACACCATACATTTGGAATCCTCAGCAGATATCCTGGGCTGCCGTATCTACGGCGCGCCCCGACGCTGTCGGCCGCGCTCGGCCACGCCCGGCCGCCGTCCCACCTGGGGGGCGCTGCTGCAGCTGCTTTTGGGTCCGACGCCACGGCCTCTCTGTGCCGACGCAACGCGCTGTGACTCATCCTCTCGGCTCGTCTCGGCTTTTACACATCTCAGTTCACAGATGCTTGTGAGAAGGTTGACAAAGCCTCGAGGCTGTGTGTGTTTGTGTGTGTCTGTGTGTGTGTGTGTGAGAGAGTGTGTGCGTGTTCCCTAGACAGTATTGGATTACTGCACCAGATAGAAGTTATAATGGTAAATCAATAATGAGCCTAGCTGGTGGGCCTGGGAGGGTGAGGGGGGCCACAGATCACCAGGCCTCCGTGGCCCCTCACAACCTCAACACTGAGATGTTCAATAAGCACCACGTCTATCATCTGGCGCAGGAGAGAGGAGAGAGAGAGGAGGAGAGAGAGAGGTAGAGAGAGAGAGAGAGATAGAGAGAGAGAAAAAGGGAAAAAAAGTAAGTGAGAAAGAGGTATTGTCTACTCAAGGAGAAGTCCAGTCAGTCTGTCATAGCAGGCAATCAAGCAAGGGCTGGAAGTGCCAGACAACGGTCTCAGGACCTGCCAAGTCCTGGCTCCCCCCCGGTTCACCAGACACAGACAGACAGAGGACAAGACAGAGGAACACCATTGTAACACAATGTCTCAAGCTGCTCCTGTGTAGTAGACAGAGAGAGGGGGGGGGGACTTAGGCTGAGTGAGATAGAGGACGAGAACTTCGGGCTGCATCAAACAGCATATTCCATTGTATGGATATTCATCGATGCACCCAACTGAACTGTGTGTTTACTGTGTATTATGTGTTGTCGTGGGATCTATGTGTGGATAAAAAACAGGGCTCAATTATTGGTTTATAGGCCTTCCTTCTGCAATTCTTCTTAAGTGAAGCCTGCCAGTGACCTTTCACTGACGGAAAACAGACAGAAGAAGAGGGGAGAGAATGGAGAGAGGGAGGGGACGAGCGAGCACACCAACAGCTCAGTTCAGTAACTACACATACAACCTTTCAGAAGGAGGAGAGGAGAGAGAATGAGCGAAAGCCTTGAAGCGGGGAGGACGAAGAAAGCACGGGTAAGGTTCGGAAGTGAGGGGCGAAGGGGACGACGGGGATCGGGGGGTGGGGGGGGGGGGTGGGGGGGGCGGAGAGATAGCGAGGGAAAGACCGAGTATTTGTTATTCAGGGAGTGCCTCGCCCCAGTCCCACTCAGCATGCAGAGCAGTGAGAGGCCTGCTTGTCCATGCCTACAGAGTCACATGGCCACAGCCAGGAGGGAGAGGGGGGAGAAACAGAGAGAGGCACTGACAGAGAGAGAGAGCTATCTGGGGTACGGATAAAAACGAGCGAGGGGTAGGAGGAGGGACAGGGAGACCAGTGTCTCCTTTCAGCCAAGCTCCAAGACTAGCGAGCCGAAGGCAAGCCGGGGTAGCCTCGTGCTCCCCAAACCTTGTCCACAAACTAGCCGCCATTCCAGACAACAACGTCCCACTGTAAACAGAGTCACATGGTGACAAGAGGGAAACACAGCCCTTTCCCTTTCCTGTCGACGGGGGTAGCTCGTAACAAGTCCAGTCCTGCTTTGCCCATCTCCTCAAGCCAAGCCTGGCCTAGCCTGGCTGAACTGAGCCTGGCTGAACTGAGCCTGGCTGAACTGAGCCTGGCTAAACTGAGCCTGGCTGAACTGAGCCTGGCTGAACTGAGCCTAGCTGAGCCGAGACTCCGGAGTCCCAAGGTCTTTTCTCCAGATGTCAGCGTGAGGCGACAGGGGTGTTGAATATGCATGGCGCTCTGGACAGGGGCAGCTTGTTTGTTATTGTGAGAGGCGGTCAGGCATGGCAGAGAAGGGGACAGGGTCACCCTCCATCATTGATATGGGGCCAGCTGAGAAAGGCAGAGAGAGAGGGAGAGGGAGAGAGAGAGAGAGAGAGAGAGAGAGAGAGAGAGAGAGAGAGAGAGAGAGAGAGAGAGAGAGAGAGAGAGAGAGAGAGAGAGAGGGAGAGAGAGAGAGAGAGAGAGAGAGAGAGAGAGAGAGAGAGAGAGAGAGAGAGAGAGAGAGAGAGAAGGAAAAGAGTAGAACAGAACAAACTTTCCTCATCACAACACCAGCAGCAGCCAGTCCTCCACCTCTACCCACCCTCTGTCCTCCTACTCCAAAAGTCTCTTTCTTTCAGCTTCTCATTACATTCCCATTAGCACTCTCTTCCACATATTCTCAGGGTCCCTCGCCCTCCCTCCATTCCACAGTCACTCTTTTTATGTCTGCCCCATCTTGGGCCTCCCAGCCCTGGCCTTGGCAGGACAGCGAGGGAACTCAGCAGGACCAAAACAACAACAACCACCACAACAACAAAGTTAAATACCCACTGACCAATCACCATACAAAAACAACCCTCCACTCACCAATCCATATCTGGCTGATTACGCTCCAGCCAATCCCAGCCAGTGAGGCGGCCGGCCTCCTTGAATGCCCACTGTGTTCCAGCCAATCCCAGCCAGTTGTGGGGCCGGGGGGCTGGGGGGTGGAGGGCACCAGCCTCCAGAGGTCATTGAGATCAAACTGATGAAGAGGACATTTTCTATTTTACACCCAGTTACAGTTATGCAACACTGACAAGATATTTTTCAAGAGTCCTTGACATTAGTCTGAGTCTGTGATAAACCTGTTCCCTTGGAACGAGTGGCCCTGGCCAGTGAAGGAGAAGGACAGCGTTGGCAAGCACTCAATCAGTGCTGCAGGTGAGAGGAGCAGCATTGGGAACCGCAAACAGGGAAAGTTCGCTGAGTGACCTAGATCAGCCGTGAGCCAAATCACATAAGAAGGCCATTAAGCCGTCACTTCACCAGGAGAACTCCGTGTTTAGCTGTTGCTGCAGGCGTCCACGTGCTCTTCTGAGAAACAAGCTCCAGAGGTGGAGCATGAAGAGGGCTTCAGAGGATCTTAACAACGGTACAAGATCCGCCTATCTGCTCAAGATCGAGCTCAGCAGACCACATCAAATCTAATGAGATCGCTTTCTTCATTGGGGCTTAACACTTATCTGTGTTTTCCTAGAGGAAATACTAAATATGTGTACTTCAGGCTACTTTAGTTATTACACGCACCACTGATTCTCTTTAATGGATTATATTGGATTAGGACTGTGATCCCTTCGAAACTGCTCTCAACAGAGTTTGAGATAACTGCCAGCAATGCACAAGCATCATATTTCTTTTAGCCTACTACCGCATGATTGTATGGCAAAGGTTGCTTTAATGAGCAGTCCGGTAGAATATTTTCACATTTTATGGCTGGCTACGTGAACACAGATAGTAACAGACTGGCCAAATAATAATTACGAAGTCCTGCGTGTCGTCGTTTTCACTCTATGAAAAAACTGCTGATGCATGTCTAGCCTGCATTGTGAATGAACTGAATGTAACACAATAGGCCACCTTGCTATACTGTAAATAGACAACTCAAATGTTATTGGCTATTTAACAGCTCTAACCTGACCTTGTCTGTGGAATCTAAGCTATGTAGGCTATAAGGACCAAGCCCTGGATTAAGACATCCTAAACATTACAAACCCTCAGGCTTCACAGCAGCCTTCAGTCTCTCCCTCTGCCTGTTGGTATTTGCTCAAGCAGAAAGGTAAACTGATAAAACTCCAAACTTTTCCATCAAAGGAAGTCCTGGTTGCCATGGGAGCAGGAGCCCCTCCCCCCTCGCCTGGCAGGAGTCCCAAGCTGAAACGTTTATACGCTCGTCGCAACACAACACACTCCCTCGCCGTCCAAGGTCAGGGACGATCCTTCGCTTTTCTACCACTGAGAGAACAAGGCGTGTCGCGGTGAGTGTCAGAAAGAACGGCAGGATAAATCTGCACAGGAACGTCAATGTCGTTTTTCACAGACCGTGACACAGTTACAAGCTCACCTGTGAATTACGAGCCGATTGACATGTGCGCCTGCAGCAAAAAATTTAGTGTGCCTTAGATAACGGTCATCACAGTGTTAAACCACAAATGAGGGAGCGAGAAATAGACAGAGAAAGAGACAGAGAGAGAGAGACAGAGACAGACAGAGACCGAGAGAGACAGAGAGAGACTCAGTCCAGCCAGTAGTGGTATGAGGAAAGATCAAGCTGAACACAAACAACAGCAAGAAGCACCTGATGTTGTTAAGGAAACAAAGCTTGGCCCTATTGCGGAATATTTGGTTTGGCTTTCAGATATTTTTAAGGGCATTACAGCTTCAATGGGATAGATATTGATGAATGACAGGATATGTAGGAAAGAGAGAGGAGGACATGCACAAAATGGTCTGAGCCAGATTCAAACCAATGTGGTAAAGGCCTAAGCCTGTGGTAAAGGCCTATGTCTATGTGGTAAGTCATTTGACCTGTAAACCACCACATTTGTGGTAGATCTTAAACCACTGATCCACCTTGTCGCCCCCACATAAGGACAAAGCATGCCAGTCAGCTATTTTGTCCAGTAAAACTCCTACTGTGGACTTTATCTACACAAAGTGCTGGGATCTGCCAAGGACTGGCTTATGTAACTTCATCTCAAATGAGCCTCACATGTCTGTTATTGTGGCTGTATAGTGACAGTCAAGGTTCTGGGTACTGGAGCAGTAATGAAGAATGCCTTTCGCTGGCTAATCTTTCAGCTGACATCCTGCCACTCTCAAGACTGCAGCTTCTAGAACATTCCTTCTGATTGAAGCGAGCCATCATTGGCCCACTGCGCAACGGATAAAGAAAGTGACACTAAGGGGTTAGGGATCACTAGCTTTCATGTGGAGGATTTCTGACTATGTAGCCTCAATGTCTACAAAACAGAATGACAATATACTGTAGTGAAAACGCTGAATTCCTCAGCAGAACATGAGGTATATATTGCGTATGGAGTAGACTACATCAGCACGCGGCAGAGCACTTCGAGAAGAACAAGCAGAATAAAATCAGGCTGATAACTGCCTTTTGGAAAACTTCAAGACGCGCCTGTTCAGTTGCTCCCCTGTTGAAAGCGATGACATGGCGCAGGAGAGGCAGACGGGACAGCGTGATGGCGTGTGCCGGAGCTTGACGTCAGGGGAAAGAGAACCAGACAGGACGCTTCTGTAGCTGAGGTGGAGGTTGGGAACGAGGACAGTATTTGCATGGGCTACTTTCCCATTCAAACACACTTTTTCCCTGACCAACCACACCCCAGCTGGACTCGCCACCTTCCAGTCAAATCAGAGGGGGGAAACAGGAAGTTCACCAGAAAGCTAATCTCCGGTTTTACACTCGCTTAAGGAGTCACCGTCCATCAATATCTGGAGCAAGGGTGACAAAATGTTTTTACTGGATGCTACCAATGCAAAACAACTATCTTATTGAGAGTGTGTCTGTGTAAACCCACCTGTCAACCACAGCCATGTCAGTCTGTGTTGTTTTGAGACTGGTGGTTCAGTCTCTGAGGCGCACAGCAAATTCACTGAAGCCGAGTAAATCGAGGAAACCCCCACTGAAGAAACACAAGGCTCTCTAAGAAGAATATTGGTCTGCGATCTGTCACATGGCCCCCACACTGTACCCACATCACATAGCAACCACTCTTCCAATGGGTTGTTCCGTTTCCTTATTGCCACGCGGTTGCAGGACTGACATGTGAAACACACACACACTTTCCTGTTGCATAAAGACATCCTGTTGTATTCTAGAGGCCTACACAGAGATAGAAAAAGCCCTTGTATTGGAGACATGAGACGTGTACAGAAACTACTACATGTAATAGAGGTCAGTAAACAGTTTAGTTTACAGGATGTCATTTGGAAGTCCCCAGTCCCTTCCCACTGTCTGGCCACCTGCGTTGTCACACCCCCCCCCCCCCCCCTCCTTCCCGCAGAACCGGACAGTACGGTATCATATCTCTCCATATCACTCCATCTCTCTCCAGCCTGCTGGAGGTATTTCACATCTCCAGTCCAGCGGCTCCTTACACGGAGGGAGGTGGATAAGGCAAGGTGAAGGGAATGTCCTTCTACAAGCTGCCCTCAGCCCAGAGAAGGAATGTGGCACACTACTGCTAAGAGCAGTGATAATGTGAAGGGCAGCAAAGCGCAAGCTACATGCTAACATGCTGCAGAATCTTAGGGTTTAGTTAGGCTAACCTCAAATTACTACACTGTAGGCTACCAACACTTGGAATACCACAAAGCTGTCTTATGCAAGTATTCTACTGTGAGAACATTAGACTATGTGCTCAATCTACAGGGCCATGAGCACACACTCTTCCTCAGTTTACAGCTTGAGGCGGGAAACCAACATGAGCAAACACTGAGGCAATCTTATTGGAGCCAAAGGCAGCAATGAACATCCCTGTTCAGCAAACACACTCCAACACAGCACACACACTGGCTTTCACAGGCAGGCTCAGCGGGTATACAGGGCAGAGTAAACTAATAGACAGAGAAAAGAAATTGTGAGTTGTTAATATGCAAGCCTTATATGACTTATGAAAATACTGTATATTTGAACAATTTGACCATGCTTCAGTTTTTTGGGCAGACATTTTTTGAGGTACACAAATGTGCAACATTAACCATTGAGGAATGTTCTGTGGTTCTCTTTGAACTATGGGACAGTATTGGATACTAAAAACATAAATCCAACACATTCAGCAACTCTAAATATTAGGAGTACTATTGTTCTAGAATGCAAACAAAGTGGTTGGAGATGTGGACTCTGTCCTTTGTTGATGATCAAAATAAATGTAGACTGCTATCACTCACCACTGTTACAGTACACATGTAGAGCATCCTGCAATCGCCTATAGTATGGTTGGTTCCTATGTAAACTGGTAAACAATTTCTAGAATTTCAGGACCAGTGACTTGAAATTGATGAGAACTGCCTAAGATACCAGTTTCAAAACGTTTTCAATGCTTTCTGTGAGATCGAGAGCGTGAGAACTTATTTCAGTACAGGATCACATCATCTCAACCACAACTGTAGAGGAACATATCTCGCGTGTCAACATCAAATTGGGGAAAGTGTAGAATTGTTCAACCGTTTTCATTACGGCGATTAAAACAGTCTATAATATATATATTTTTAAACATTACCTAATGTAAAAAAAAAAAAAAAAAATGTGTTACGTAGTTTTGAGGCTCTGCAAGTGACAATACTGTAGCATAGTCAAGCTGATGTCGGTTTAATGACCATGCCAGAAAAAGATATGATGAATCATGTCAGTATTAACAGTCTCATTGTAGTTTACTTGCGGCTTTTGGTTGGTCGTCTTCTAAGAAATATGGTAAAATCAAGACAATCACTCTCCCTATAACACCACTGCGCTTGAGGGCTCGCAAACACCTTCGCCACGCACATAACGCGTAACATTCAGCAGTTACCGGAGAAACGTAAAAATGTATAAAGTGGTTATAGCTTCAGACAGTGGTGCTCGTCCAAACCGCGGTATATATGGACCTCCGTCACCAGAAACTTGATAGCCATCGATGGCACTTCAAGCTTGTGCAGGTCAAATCACATTATTGCCTATCCAGATGTAGATGCAGTCACTGGTATTCTTATTTGGAGATCATCCATTAAAAAATAGTTCAGGTGTTCAAAGACAATAATGCAGTTATAAACACACACACACAGCACAACCCGTTGTCTATACACACTCCACAACAAAACAGACTAAAATGCCCTGTAAAGGTGCTGCCTAAAGATTAAAAAAATTCTTACCCAATGTTCTGAGGAGATGCTGCTTAGCCTACTCTGTAAATAAAATGCTGTCAGTGCGCGGTTTTAGTCCAGTTATGATGTTATGTATGTAAGAGGGTGTGCGGGTATCTTCACCTCCGTCCGAAGCCCTGGTTGATCTGACTCTGCGGCGCAGCTGTACAGCGATACATGCAGTCCTCTCTCAAGAGCCCTCTTTCCCCACCTCTCAATAACGCGTTTGAGAGTGTGCGCGCATATTGAGCGAACACAGCCATCTACTGGGCTTATAGATAAATTGTTCACACAGTGATAGTGCAGATATGGCTGAATACGGAAGAGTAGAATGCAAAAAAAAAAAAAATGTGCACTCTCATTTGCAACAAAGAATACCATGGTGCTCAAGAATACAGTATTTTATTACCAGAACACAAAAGACAAAACAGGACCCTAAATACACAGAACCAAACACGATTTGTATTTATCGATTTTACATGATGTCGTGCTACATCATGTAAAATCTAAATGATTGTCTTAAGCACGAAAATAGACGTAATGTAATGTTGAGCTGCACTTAAGAAACGATGTTGATGTTGTGCTACACTGTCCTATTATCTACAGTTAGGTCCATAAGTATTTGGACATTGACACAATTTTCATCATTTTGGCTCTGTATACCACCACAATGGATTTGAAATGAAACAATCAAGATGTGCTTTAAGTGCAGACTTTCAGCTTTAATTTCAGGGTATTTACATCCAAATCAGGTGAACGGTGTAGGAATTACAATACATTTTATATGTGCCCCCCCCCCTTTCTAAATTAATGCACTGACTAATAAAGTAAATTGTTAAAACTCAAACTTTAGATTTTACTGGGGCACAGCAGATTTATACTGGGGCACGTGTATTTTCTTTCCATGGATGAGTCCAAAGATGAGGTGACTTAAGACATTTACTGTCCTAGGTTGTCCTGCAGGAAAGGGTTGCTGCAGGTGTTCCCATCATCTTCATCATCATCATCATCCTTTTCATCTGTTGCACCTCTGAATGGACCACAATATTCAATAAAAAATCTGTCATTCAACATTCAATTCAACATTTGTACATATAATTTCTTAATTTGTTTGTTTTTTCACGAACTTCTCAGTTGTCCCGACGTTCAAATGTCTTCCTTTGCGCCTCAATTGTCTCTTCACAAACCAGTAAATTGCACCACAAAGGACACCAAGGACACAAAGGACACCTATAACTGTGGGGACCAAACAACACATGTTAGAAAACTGTAAATAAGAAGCTTGATAAGAAGCTAAAATAAGAAGCAAAATAACATAAGCAAGCTTGCATTATGGGAAAGAAAGCTAATAAAGACCGCTCTGTTGAACAAGAGCACAGATGCATTCAGGAACAGCCGAGATAGAGGGCACACTTCTGGGTCCTACTTACCCCAAACCACCCAAGAAATCTGAGATGGGCTGTTGGTGTTCTTGTCAGGTGGTAGAGTGGTTGTAGCATGATTGCGGAGTGAATCAGCTGTGTGGTGAGAGAAAGCAGGTCATTTCAATACAGACTGATTTCAATACATTAATATATATATTTAGGTGCGATGAAAATCGGAATCGCAATTTATAGGTATTAATGTATGATTACACAAGTACTTACGATTCTGAACTGGAACGTGTTGCGCATTCTCGAACAGTGGACACTCTAAATAAGGAAAATTCCCTCATGAACACATTATAAAGTAATACACTGCATATACTGCATGAGAACCTTTTTCAAAATCCAAACAGTACCTGTCACTTTATAGTTAATGCGACCCCCACATCCTTCCATGTCGATATTTTTGCACACTTCATCAAAACGAACGATGACCCGCCCATCGTCCCTGCAAGGCACACAAGGCTCCAGGTCTTTGCACGTTGGCATGTCTTTCTTCCAGAGCTGAATGTCCTTTGTGCCATTGAACCAATATATGGCAGTCAGAGCAGGGCAGCTGGGGTCATTGTAGACAGCACACATTCGCACATTCAACATGGTCTCTGCAGAAATCAGAATGCAAAAATACTTTGAAATTCAAGCACAAAAGGAGAAAACATGTTTTCAATAATTTCAAGGTTGATTCTGGCCACAATCAAAAAAAAGGATACTTACCATCCATAACTGGCTTACAGTCAGTTATCTGCATGCAGATGACGAACACAAACACTGCAAAGAAACAAAATATTTAAAAGGGAAATCCACATATAAAATATAGATATGCCACTTATAACTATGGAATCCGTAACT
Organism: Osmerus mordax; assembly: GCF_038355195.1. Taxonomy (NCBI): domain Eukaryota; kingdom Metazoa; phylum Chordata; class Actinopteri; order Osmeriformes; family Osmeridae; genus Osmerus; species Osmerus mordax. Next base: position 3,940,392 of record NC_090077.1, on the reverse strand, counting down.
CACATAACAAGACCACTTTTTTTTTTTTTTTTTGCAGTGTTTCCATGTTGATGTTCCAACAGCAGACTCCCGAGTTCATCACGGCTCCATGCTGGGCCTCAGCCTGTCGTCTGGGTCTCCTTCTGCGCTTTCTCTTGGGCGAAGCCTTCTTCTTCTTCTCCTCCTGGGAAACCTCTTCATGTTGTCCCTCGTCAGCCTTCTCCATTTCTGTGACCTTTCTTTCCTCCTTTTCCTCTTCATCCTTTCCTTTCTCCTCAACACTCTTAGCGCTGTCCTCTTCCCCCTTTGTAGACCCTGCCACCTCAGCACCACCATCCTCCATTTTTCTTCTCCCTGTACTTTTAAGCTGACTGACTACCTCTTCTGCCGTCCCCTCTTTCCTTTCTGGATTCCCATTCTCCTCCTCCTCCCCTATAGACAGGCCTCTGCCTTCTCCATCCTTGGCACTCCTATCCTCAACTTCCATTCCCAAAGTACTTTCTTCCACTGCATTTCCACAAATCTTATCTCCCACTTGCTGTGCCATCTTGTAACTATAAACTACAGGGCTTACATCCCTGGTCACATGGCTGTCTTTAGATGACCCCTGAGCAATGCTGTCAAAGACAGAGACAGAAAAGGAAGCATTGTAAACTGCATTGTCTGCTAAAATGACTAAATGTAAACGATGATTAATATGGTTTTTGGACGTTTTAAGTAGACAAAATGACGTATAGGCCTACCTGCCCTGACTGTTCCTCTCCTCGTCCTCCACAGGAAGTGCCATCGTTAAAATATCTATATGAAGAATCCAGGAAAACTGTTTGTTTTTTTAAACACAATGTTTGAGTGTCCTCTGGGCACAATGAAGATCTTTCAAATGTTAGTTGGTAAAGTTTTAATAATTCGTTTCCTCGTTTTAGTTAAATCGTGCGCACTTTACAGTACTTACCAGATTTCCAAGAACAGGTGCAATGCAGTTTGCAAAACTTCTTCTGTGAGTAGCTCAAAGTTAGATACAACTGTATTCTCTCCGTATCGATTGTTCCTTCTTCTGAAATTAATGTACAGTAGACGAACCTTTCAATCAACTATTCTGACACTGTAGGGACGTTTCCGCATTGCCACACTTTTAGACTTTTTCTTTTTTATTCTGTTTGGATAGCGACGCCCACAATAGAATTCTGTTGTGGACGTCCAATAGAATTCTGTTGTGGACGTCCACAACCGCTATTCCGGGAGCGACGCCCACAACAGAATACAATTATGAAAAGAGTTAAAAAACTACGCTTTCTTTCTAATGGTAGGTTGGAATGGTGACAGTGGGATTCTTGTTTTGAGCAATGCTGGGTAAATCACGCTCTCTGGGAGGTTCAGGATAATATTTATTAAATCATGTTGCATTGCATGTCAAGTTATCGTCATGCAATGTAATTATAAAGATTTAAGTAAATTATTATGAGTTTAATGTTCCACCTCATCCCACCTCATAATTTTTGCACCATCATGTCCTTTTAGGGAAGCTTACATTTCATAGAATTAAGCTCTACAAAGGCATTTGTTTTGCAAAGTAATTATTATCATCAACCAGCTGTAGGCTTAAGCCTAAAACCACAGTATGAACCAATTTAATAATATAAATGATTAAGTATAACACTATAAAAAGCCATTTGTTTTGCAAAATAGTTAGTATCCCTAAATTATACACCAATAAGCTGTACAATCTTAAAACCACACTATAAACCAGGGGCGTCATTAGACCCTTTTTACTGGGGCACGTGCCCCAGTATAAATCTGCTGTGCCCCAGTAAAATCAAAAGTTTGAGTTTTAACAATTTACTTTATTTTTCAGTGCATTCATTAAGATTGATAATCCCATAATCTTCTGAGCTTGCCAAATAGCCACTGCAGCACGGACACAGAAGTCCAGGTGTCGGACTCGGCACACAACTCAGAATTGAAGTAAGCTAAGAAAACATTACAAAGCTAAAGACAGTTTCTAAACGATAGGCCTACCGATAATCTTATTTTGACTAAAACATAAAAACAATATTACATGAAGCTCAAAAAAACGGTATTTGCGCTCAAATTAATGCAAATTTGTTGCCAAATCTGATAAGGGAGGGGAGTTTCTATAGCCTAGTTGTGCACTGTGTGCAGCAATCTTGAAAGAAAAAAAAGCATATGAAAAGGGGCCTGTGCCTAAGTAGAGTTGTATGTCTAACAACGCCTCTGCTATGAACCAACTTAATAACAATAGAAGTGATTATACAGCTGAGGTTGTTTGTATTCACAGAAAGATAGGCCTACTTACTTCTGCTGTGGCTCAGAAGGTAAGTGTCTTCCAGTTCATGTGGGGTGTTGACATTTGATAAGGACAAGATATGACACGATAACACTTAAAGCATACTCATGGGGGGGGGGGGGGGGACGACGACAATAAGTTACAGTCTGTGATATCAAAAAGGAGGTACAAGAGCACTGCTCTAAGAGGGGCTGGAGAAGGGCTTGATGAGACCCAGCTCCATGGCCTTGACCAGGCAGGTGCGTGCTATATCGATCACAGGCTGCCTCTTGGGGTTGTCCTCCTGCTTGCCAATCACTGTGAGGATCTCCAGCATCTCACACTCGATCAGCTTCTTGGCCAGCTCGTTGTCGTCCGAGTTGAGCATGTTGAACACGGTCACCAGGCCCCTGTGCTGGATCTCTGGGTTGTCGTGGAGACACAACCTTTGTAGGACCTCTAGCCACTGAGTGGTCTGTGGAGAGAAGCAGTCAAGGTCAGTCATATGCTACATTCACACATTCAACATGTGTTTTTGAGTGGATCTCAACATAGACATATGTCGCTACAGGATATTTTTTGCGAACTGAGCGAAGGGGCTGTGAGGACTAGCTTATCTGAGCAGATAGAAGTCATGGAATGCAAGACTGATTCTTCAGAGCACAGAAAAACGTTTGAAACCAAAGAAGAACTAAGGGGGAAATCAAGGATTTCCTGTGTGCTCATGATAACCACAATCAGCGAATCAGATCAGAACATTATTTTAGTATTTGTTCACATAGTCTATCCTATTATTCATTCCCAGATATGTGTTCCTATTTTGTGTACTGATGACAGTCATGTATCTCCCTGAGTGTATAATGTTATCATTGCCTGAATGTATGTAGTGGAAATTTGTAATATAGTTATAATGTGTGTGTTTTATATATGAGGAATGTGTTTTAAGGGAAGTCTAAAGTTGGTTAAGAAGCTTGATACAGTGAATGTTGATTCAACTCATTTGGTAGAGATGCCATTTGTAGTTCTATAACACCTAACTAGGAGATGTGAAGTCTAGGGACGGGAAGTCTGGGTGACCTGGGAGAGTTCTTGTCACCTGGGGAGGAAGAGACAGCTGGGAACTGATCAAGCTGCTCTGGCCCTTCCTGTTGCATGGGTGGTGTTAATTAAATACTTGTTTGAAAATGCCCACACAAAGGACAGTTGGCCATTTGACTGATCAACTTCTGTGGCTTTAGTATCTACTGATTTGGGGAGAGATGCCACATCAAAGAACTGTGGGACAAATGGAATGGAGATGTATTGTTTCAAGCTGTCACTGAGTTGAGTTAGCCAATCACAGAGTTTGCTACATTGATGTATTGACCTTATAGAATGCCATTTGATCTAAAGTTTATATAAGGTAGCGTTTATGATTGTTCTTCATCACTCTTGCGAACGATCTGTGGCTAGCACCTCCTTCGTTAGACTGATCACAAAGTACTTTGTTAAATCTAATGCTAATGTACAAGCTAAATAAATTGAATTGAAACCGCCATCTCTTGACTGTTCAAATCTACACAGTGCCACTAGAATTCTTCCTTAACAGTGTATCTGTTATCTTTTATGAAGTGATCTTAGTTTTTCTAAACGGAGAGAACTTTCTTCCACAGACCCAGCTTCCTATTGTCCCTGTATCAGGGAGAGAAGGAGTCGAGTACAAACCACGAGGGTCATCTTAGTGCACAGCTTCTTCTGGGAGGCAGTGAGCATGGCCAGAGCCCCTGCGGCCGCTCTCTGCAGCTTGTCATCCTCCTCACTGCACAGCAGCACCAGGAGCTTCAGCTTATCGTTTCCATCCTGCAGGTACCGCTCCTGAACCTGCGGCAACACACACACACACACACACACCATTAAGCCAATGTTATAATGAGTTAAAGTGTGTACTTCCCAACTAGGGACCACGTGCCTTCGGCAAGCTTCTTTTTGACTCTGTACAGAATGTTGTGGCAAGCTCCCACCTCTTTGCACGTCACCAGGTTACACATGCATTCCGTGGCAGCCACTCTGATCTGGTAGTGATCTTCAAACATGTAGTTCTCAATCTCAGGCAGAGCTTTCTCCTTTAGAATCTTCACTCTGAGGGTGTGAGGAAAGAGTTAATACTGCCAAGCAGATGAAGTCTGTCTGTGCAGCGATGGCCCAGTCACCCCACCCCACCCTACCCTGAATTCCCCTTCTTAGCTATGCAGAAGGTGCCCAGCATACCAAGTAACTGTGTAATGCTAATGTGTAAAATTGAACATGTGCCAACTTTGCGTAGCTTTACATAACCGGATCAGTGTTTACAGTGTTACACTGTTACACTATTCAGACAGAATCAGAATTCGGTTTATTCCCCATGTATGTTATACAAACACGGAATTTACATTTTACATTACATTTACATTACATTTTGTCATTTAGCAGACGCTCTTATCCAGAGCGACTAACAGGAAGTACAGGGACATCCCCCCGAGGCAAGTAGGGTGAAGTGCCTTGCCCAAGGACACAACGTCAGTTTGCACGGCCGGGAATCGAACTGGCAACCTTCGGATTACTATCCCGATTCACTCACCGCTCAGCCACCTGACTCCCAATTTACTGTGGCAGGGAGGTGCAAAACACTGCAGACAGGGTGGTGTAGCCCACTAAACTAACAGTACAAACCTCAGCTTGTCACTGTAACCAGCCAGGTTGGTTAGACTCCTCAGAGCCTCATAGTTTTCCAGCCCATCTTTGTCTGTGCCTAACAGGTTTACAAGAGGACGGATGACCTCATAGACCTGTCAAAGAGAGGGGGGAGGGGGAGTGAGGGAGAGAGAGAGAAGAGAAAATATACAAATCACGAGTCATTTCTCAGCAGCTGCCCTTCCCATACAGCTAGCAGTTTAGCGTACAAGAAGAGGTGTGTGTTTGTGAGTGTGTGTGTGTGTGTCTGTAGGTTTATTCGGAATAAGAAGATTTGTTCTAGAAAGTTCCTACCCTCTCTCCAGGGAATGCCATCTCTGGGTTGGTAACAGCTGCAATCTTGGCCAGCGCGTGGCTGGCCCTCACCTTTCCTAATTCTGTACCCTCCAGAGCCAATGGGATCAGGGCCTGAGGGTCACACAGCAACAGATCAGACAGTGAGGTAACAAAAGACACACACAGATACAGACTGGATGCACACGTCGTGTGCACACGTCGTGTACACACAAATACACACACAGACACAAATGCAACATGACGCAATATATACACATGCTGTATGATGTCATTCCTAATCCTGTCGCACCTTGCCACCTCCTTGAGCCACAATGGTCCCACGATCCTTAGGGTCTGCTGCTAAAGACAGGAACACCCTGATGGAACACAGATAGCGCGCTGTCAGGTGGACGGTACGTAATGCGAACCCTGGGGAAGCTGTGTCTCAAAGGTCACATGACACATTACATTTAGTCACTTATCCAGAGCGACTTACAGTAAGTACAGGGACATTCCCCCCGAGGCAAGCAGGGTGAAGTGCCTTGCCCAAGGACACAACGTCATTTGGCACAGCCGGGAATCGAACCGGTAACCTTCAGATCACTAGCCCGAATCCCTAACCGCTCAGCCACCTGACTACCTGACTACCTACACACAGAGCGCCCCGGACTCACCGGGCCAGCATCTCCTTGGTCTGGTCCGTCAGGATACAGTTATCTGCTTTGACCATGACGGTGAGAGCGGAGGTGACTCCGGCCTTCAGCATCCTCTTCACTCTCTTCTCGATGAAGTCCTTCTTGTCCTGAGGACAAACCACAACAGACAGTCCTACTGCAGTTCCGCTCTCACTGTTACGTCCCTTTGTCCTGTGAACGTGAGGCTCTTGTCGGGCTGTGCTGAGACTAGTAGCTGTTCTTCTTCCTACCTTGGGGTGCTGCTCAGGCACATGCTGCTTGGAGAACTGGGCCAGCTGAACCAGCTCTGGAAGGATGTCCTTCTTGTCATAGCTGTTGGTACAGTTCACTAGCGTGCAGGCTACAGAATACAGGATGGTCTTATCTTTAGACTGTTGAAACAGGAAGAAGGGGGATAAAAGACACTGTTTACTCCCAAGCACCAAGGGCCTCTGAAGTTGCCCAGTTGTTCATCTGGGTTCCTCCACTCTCTTTCACCTTGGCTAGTTCAAACATAGCTTTCATGGCAGCCTCATCGTCAACAAAGTCGTCTTTCACGTCAGCGTCGCTGGTCAGATAGGCCAGGCCTTCTATAGCCCACTTCCTGGTCCTCACATCTATGGTGGGGTTACACAACCACCTAAAACACAAGACGTGATAAGAAGACGTTAATACGCACAAAGCTTACAGTAACACAGGAAATGTGGTCCTCACTTCCTTTTTCTGACACTTACTGGCGGTCACCTGATTTTTGGAGGAAAAAAAGTTTCCCTTGGATAGCAGTCTAACTAATACGGTATGCATTAGTTTACACAGACTGCATTAAACTGATAAATTACAGACCATAATTGTTTCTAGATTATTATGGTTGACAAAGTTAATATTGTTGGTTCAGATTTTCTAACTGTCTATCTAACTATTTATCTAACTGTCTAATTTTCTAGATTATTGTGGTTGACAGTTAATATTGTCAACCACAATAATCTACAAAATTAGACAGTTAGATAATGACTGTAAAGTGATCTGCTTGGCTGTTGACAATCTACGTATGAGTCACTCACTTCCTGCATTGCTTAGCAAGTTTCTCTGTGGAACCCTCTGCAAACTGCCGCATGCTGTAATCATCCCCTCCGGCGGATCCCAGTTTACACAAGCCCTGAGAGAAAGGTCAGACATGTTCAACCACTTATCCTCAAATGAGCTCTTACTTGCAGCTTCTTTTCAATGTAGAGGCTCTGTTATCGTACGGCCATTGTGGAAGGGTGATTGCAAAACGTGGGCTAAAAAAAACACATGGGCTCCCTCGAACGTCAGACCAACTCACCACTAGGGCACGGATCTTGATCTTTTCATTCTTGGTCTTCTTGTAGATGTCTTTGAGCAGCGTCACCCCGTTGGTAATGATGAAGGAGGCTTTGCTCATTTTGGTGGAGGAGTGGATGAGGGCCTCCACGGCCACCATCTGGTCCACCTCGCGCTCGGAGCCGCAGAGAGCCACCATCATCTCCATGATGCCCTGCCGGCCCACCAGGATGTTGCCCACCTCGAAGGGGCCCTGCAGCAGGCCGGAGAGGGCGTTGATGGCATGGATGTTCTTGTCCATGTCCTTGGGATCAAACTTGCTCCTGTGAAGAGGAGCGCACAGGGAATAAGTGTGAAGTGTGAGAGAGAGGGAGGGAGAGAGAGAGAGAGAGAGAGAGAGAGAGAGAGAGAGAGAGAGAGAGAGAGAGAGAAAACAGGAAAATAGAGTGAAGGGTATTAGTAGCTTCATATATAACTTCATAAAAGAGAACCCCAGAGAAAATAAGATGTTGGCACCGGGACAGTTGACACACAGGCCCAGTGACAACAGATCTACCATGTGACTCACTTGATGTACTCGTCACAGATGTCCCTGTAGTTGTCTCTCTCGGGGTCACAGCGCAGGTCGTCGTACAGCTTGTTGAGGAGCACGCTGGCTATCAGCTGGGTGTTGTCCGTCATCGGCAGCTGGTCTGGAAGGTCCGGGATCTGGCCACACACCTTTAGGATCTTCTTCAGACCTGAGGCACACACACACACACCTTCAAGTTCCCATTTCTATTGTGTTTTGTACACACTGCTGTGACGCCCGCCTGTGCCCCTTCAGGCTTTGCCCTGCCAGTGCATGGGCAGGGGCAGAACCTGAGCGCTTTATTGTCTGCACCTGTATTTAGGGTGGGGCTATAAAAGGGCTTTTTCTCTCTCTCTCTCTCAGGGGGAACTTCTTTTTGGTTAGCAGAATCAGAATTGGTGTTTATTCGCCGTGAAAGTTTGCACAGACAAGGAATTTACTTTGGCAGGAGAGCCTACCTAGGCAGCCATTTTCGGCGCCAACTAGAAAGTTACAACATAACATGAGGAGAGAGGAGGAGAGCAAGATAGTCTCGCTTCAGCGCTCTCCAGGGGAGTTGTTTTCCAGCAACGGCCTTGGCCAAGGCCTGTGCTGGTTAATATGAAGATGTCTTCAACGTCCTCAAAGTGGAAAGTGCCGCTAGACACACGACACGCCAATTCGCCCACGCGTCCATCGTGTAGCCAGCTGCGAACGTCCCGTCCGAACAGTTGGGTTCTCCCGAACCCGAGCTTCTCTTCGAGAAGATGGTGTCAATTGCATTGAGAGACCAGCTAATTAATTCCATGCTTCTAGTTTCGGAGAGTGATGATGAGAGAGTATCTTGAGACAGACAAGACAGAGCCAAGCAGGGAAGGTCAGGGAGGGGAGGAGAGAAAAATGCGACCGCCTTCGTCGAGAGCCAAAGACACTAGCTCGTAGGCACTATCTTGAGGTTCTCCCGCACACATGCGCTTTGACTTCTTTTTCAATCTGTTCCCCATTCTATTTCTTTAGCTCTCACTTTCTCATTCATTTATCTACTGATGCATCCATTCACCCACTCATGCACGACTTTGAACATTCCTCTTTCGTACCCCTATTTGTTTATTGGTATTGGTACAAATAAACTATTATTATTATCTTGTGTCTTGTCCCTCATTATGTGACGGTACCCTAAACGAGTTTACCGTTACACTGCACAGACACTGTATCATTTGTCTGTTTAGGTGACAACCATCTGACAACATGAAGCAGGTTAACCCAGTTACACCCAGTATTAGCCTGGTCAGTAAAGGAACAATGCTCACCATGGTCAATAGTGAAAAGGGTTTTAGAGTGGTCGGTATCTTTCTTGTCCTTGCGAGGAACATTCTTGCAGAGGAGGTTTAGGGCTTGGTCTCTGCCATGTCCAGACACCTTCCTACCGGCCACCATTTCCAGCAAGGCCAGCAAGATGGTCTTCAGGTCCTTACTAGCATCTAAAGAAAAGCAGACATAGCAGGGTAGAGTGTGAGGGCTACAATACCAGGAAATACTTCTAGTGTTTAGCTAGCTGGTAGTTGGCTGCCAAAAGGTTTATGTCTCAGCCTTACCAAGCACCAGTGCCTCCTCTTTTCCATAAATCCTTTTATCTCCACCAGTGAGGGAGTCATTGATACACTGGAACAAGTCACACGTTGCCAATGCAAGGTCTTCATTGTCAACAGCCATAACGCTGCACATTTTGTCAATTCCCACCATGTGAATGATGGCCATGGCCTGTAGAGGAGCACAAACGCGTCCCAGAGTTACAGGATGTGGAGACATACATCATATATGGTAACACGTGGGTATAGGATGAAGGAATGCACTAATGGATGCATCATGTCATGAATGGGTGATATAGGTTAGCGTCGCCCATCAAATGCCATTCATATTCTTATTTCATATCTTATTATATATTTGATATTTTGAATAGTTTTATTTTTTAGATTTGTTTAGTTCTTATGATTAGTTAGACTACTATACTTTTCTACTCTTGATAACTTCTCTGATTGCTTGGTGTTTGGCTCCCCCTGCAGTTTGGGAAGGTTGGGTTCCTCACCCGTGCTTTGTGCCCCGTACACATCCCAGCCAGGGTACGTATGGAAGCCAGGACCATCTCTGGCTTGCCTGTCTCCATCATATTCATTAGCAACGGCACTCCGTTGTTCTGGAAGATTCTCTCAGCGCCTGCATCCTCCCTGGCCAGAACTATCAAGTTGTTGGCAGCCTAGACGGAAATAAAAGAATGTTCATACCAAGGTCTCCGGCATCAGGATTGAACTAGGAGATGTTAAGATCCCACTGAAGAAATGACAGTTTCTTACATTTTTTTTACATTTCTTATTGATGAGGCCAACCGAAGATATTTCTCTCCTCTGACGTCATACAAACCTTTTCCAATTTATCCTTCTCCATTTCCTCATCAAGGAGAATGTCAAACATGTTCTGTACTCGTGAGTCTGTGGAGAAGCTTGTCTTGAGCTGTGGAGACAAGGACACACAGTCTCAGTGCAACTGGATCTAGTTACTTTTACTTTTTCTACTGTAGTAACTAATATAATAGTATCATTATTAAACTGTGATGTGAAACAGCAGACCTTTGCTTGGATCTCAGCTCCCAGCCTACGCAGGGTCTCCAGGAAGGTCTTGTTCTTGGGCTCGATGGTGGCACACCTCTGTACGTCCTTGAAGGCCATGTCCAGCTTCCCCAGCTTCTCCAGTGCCTGACAGCGCCGGTACAGGGCCTTGATGTCGGCTGCATCAACGTCAATGGCTGTTGGAGAGGCCAGGCGAACATGTGTATTTGGGTTATGGCGAATCAAGAGCCTCCTGCTGTTATAGTGCATGTAAATGTTGTGTTTGTTGAATGGTACCTTTGGATGCATCAGTGGCCGCATTTGTGTAGTTTTCCTATGAATCAAAGAAGGGTTTTATACAAAAAAAGTCAGAGGCCTTTATAGTAGTCAATGACGACTCCCAATGAAATTACAGTGGGTAGTGAAGGCGTCTGTGTGTTGTTACTAGGTGGGTTGCATGTCTGAATGTTTAAGCTCCGTCAAAGAGCTGAGGAGTTTATACCTTTTTCAGGTAGCAGGCTGATCGGTTTCTGTAGATGACAGCCAACACCTTCTTATCCTTGCAAGACTTGACGGCTTTAGTGTAGCAGTCAATGGCCTGGTCAAACTCTCCTGCTAGGAAGTGCTTGTTACCATCATCTTTCAACTGGATTGGGTCTTCCATCTGAGTAAACAGAGGTAGTTCTAAGAATCAAACTGTAGTCTATATGACGTGAGTGTACTGTTCTTCTTTCAAAGAATGGTATTAATCTTGCATCGCTTTAATTCGTCATTCAGTTTTTCAAAACTCGAACTTTTCATAACTTCCTAGGTCTTTTTAGATGTCCTGTATTCTAGTCTATCCCATCCGATTCACATACTCAAGTGCCATGTGACAGATCAGACAGTTTAGAACGTATCAACTTGGTTTGCTTACAAAAAGATTAAACTGATCAATTGCAAAAATCTATTCATAACACAGACTGATACATTTGCCAAAGAACCAAGTTTACACTCAGAAAGAGGATTCAATACATTCGCACATGAAAAAAACATACAAACAGCAAATGTATATAAAGAAATAACAATCACTTACTGAAACTGTGACTTCACTTTATGCTCTTACCGTTCTCACTATTCAGACACCCAATGAACTGAGTCTCCTTCAGCAAATGGCCAGCACATGTTACCTACTCCAACTTTAAATGGCAGCCCCTCATGCCTTATTTGGGCATCATTCAGTACCCCAGAGGGGGGCACTTGCCCACTGCCCACTATCTGCTCCACTATCTCTGCTGATAGATGACCACCGTCCACCCTGGCAGACATGTGTTCCTAGCTGTTACTCGGCAGGACCCCCTCAGCAGCCCTGCACGTCAGTCAGAAACCCCGTCAGTTTGAAGTGCCATGAAATACCTCTGTGTCTGTGTGCGGTGCGTCCTCTTCTTCACCTTGTGTGTTTGTGTCCTTCGCTTTGCTCGGGTTGTAGAGTCTGGAGCTTCGTAGCCTGGTGCTTCTGCTTCAGAAAAAATCGGTGTTTGTCTTAGGGAACCCCCTCCAACACTACAATTTATATTTATACAGTATCTCTCTTGAGGTGGGATGGGATCAAGAGGGGTCCATTTTGAGGAGGGGCGAGGGGGATCCATTCAAAACAAAGTCAGGCAGCCGTTCATGATACGCCAATAGCCTGCACTTGGTCAATTGCATTACTTTCTACCTTTGAATACCCTGTGTAAAATAGGATAAAGACAGCAGTTACTTATTAGGACAATAATAAAAGTATTTCAATCTAAGGCATGGTAAAGGGGTCCCCCCAGTAGCATGGTCTGGCCCAGATAACGTCTATTTAAGGCATAGGTATGATGACAGCTGAGGACTTGATAGCAAATGTCTATGCAGCCAGGGGGAAACGGGGGAAGGGTGAGGGGGGCGGGGTTCTGACAGCTGAGAGAACACACAGAAAGACCTGGCAACTTCTAGAAAGAGAAGGCTCTGGACTGAGTGTGTCGGTTGCTTCAATTTGAGTTCTCTCAAGATTCGTCTATTCTGGGGTTTTCCATACCTTTCTTGATGTACTGGTATAAAACCAGCATGGAGAATTTGATGGTATTGTTATGCAATACAGCCATCCACATTTGGAGATCATCCCTTTTTAAAGTATAACTTTGTTAGAGCAGTAAAAAAAAACACACGACAGTGGAACAATTATTAGGAAATTAGAGGTTGATGCTACTTTGGCCGTGACATTTGTTTCATTTACATGTATTTATTGAATACAATTTAAAAAGTATATTCAAAGCAATAAAACTATATCTGACACCACACACACTGACTAACTGCTGGTGTTCAAAAAAAATTAACAAATGTTCCTTCAGGAGAAGTGAAGTAAGTCTTTATACAGAGTGAACTGCACATTAAACTAAAACTACAATTGACCTAAAATCGTAGTTACATTAATAAAAAATACTGGACACAAAATATTTGTCTAAATTACTTAAAATAGTTTGATTACCTACAACATAGCAGAGAGAAGATAACTGTTATGTACACATATAAACATTGTTGTTCTGGTTTCCCAAACGGACAGCTCACTCATCAGATAAAGGGACATCTTCCAGTGTCATGGCGATATCTCTCAATTTGGGGTCGTCTCTCCAGTTCACTTTACTGGCCAAGATGACACCCTGGTGAATACAAAAACACATTAACAGCATGGAATACGTCCAAATGTACACATTGCCTGACACGACCAAATGTGTGCAATGTACGTTTGAAAAGATCTCATCTAAAAGGCCCATCTTACCCTGAGGACATTCTGAGTGATGGTGGCCATCTTATGGTACTTGTCCAGGTGTGACTGGCCTTTCTCTAGGACGCTTCTATACTTCTCCATCTCCGGGTGCTCCTTCTTTCTCTTGAGCTCATCCATCTCCTTCATCTGCTCGTGACTCAGACGCTTCAATTCTACAGAGTCGATGAGGATATCAGATTCACTGGCACAGTTTGTCTACACCCAACAGTGTACATAAAGCCTTCACACGATATTCCAATACTGATATGGTGGAATAATGCTTCTGCGACGTACCAAGCCTCTGTTTCTGTAGATCTGTGATTTGATCCTGGAGTTCGCACGATTCCTGTTTGCAAAACAAGAAATGTCACCGATTCCATTCAGGTTGAAATGTGCCAACTGTGAAACAGAGAAAGAAGCAGGCAAGATTTCCTTTTAGTACTCACCTGTTGCAATGCTGTGATATTCGAGCACAGGTCCATGCTACGACTTGTCAACACTCTCATTGCTCTAAAGAACACACATTGTAAAATTAAATGAATTTACAATCATTATATACAACACTGAAACTATTCAACAGACTTACTGTTTAGCAGTGCAAAACAATACATATTTATACTCATGAAAGATAGTTCCGTTGGGGCTAGCTGAAGGACAGTGAACTCTGATTAAGATGGTCAGTGAGACTGTTTGAAGTTACAGACTTACTCTGCCTCTGGGTCCGTCTGTTTCAGCTTCTCAGAGATAACATGCCATAACTGCATCCTAGTCAGGAACAACCACATATGTATTAACTATCAATTAAATGTGCAGGAAGGTACATTACATAATTTCTTCTGATACACTGATTAGGTGATTCTACATTGGCTCATGATGTGATTAGGAGAGTTACATTACCTGTGTAATGCCAGTGTCTTGTTAAAGTGCTTGGTCTTTTCTTCCTCTAACTCATTGACATAATCAGGCCTGTGGATTATAAAGTTATAATGATATTCCAGACTAAAGTCAGAAAATACATAACTTTAATGCAAACTACACACTCACAGATCTCTCTCATCTTCAGAGGGTTTCTTGCATTTTCCTGTTGAATATGATGCATGGTTTGAACAAAAATGTGTCATACACAATGTGGAATCAAATATCTTCTTTTTCGTTCATGTCACCTGCTTGGAGCTTCACCAACATCTCAAAACCCTGATTGGACATCTGTTCTTTGATCCTGATGTGGAGAGAAACACATGTGAATAAGAATAATGAATCATACCAGGTTATCTCCATCTGAAGAATACTGACCTGACATTAATAATGCATTACTTATTGTTTCTATTTAGAAGCCTGGGAAGAAAACCTTATGATATCCGTTGTTGAGTTGTTCATCTCTCTTCGGGGGACGTCAGCCTGCCTGCCATCCTGTGTCACAAACTCAACCTCATCCAGTTGACCAGAGAGCTCCATGATCCCACTCTACTGCTGTGGAATATAACACGTTTGTCAACCTACTATACAAAAGCTTTATCTTTTTACAGTAACAACTTTGATGCTAACACCCCTACTGTATATCAACTAGCTGGTCAGACAATAACACTTAGTGAAAAGGGTTGAGTACATAGACAGTGGTAATGCTAGCTAGCCCGTAGCAGCCGTATGTTTTTACCTTATTAAAGGTTTTACATTATTTACTTAATTAATGGGATTTAATGACTATCAACTAACTAAAAACTTCAACGTGTTTGTAAAGCCAGTAACCCACCTGTATTCTTAGCTTCGAAGGCTAGATGCTAAACAACGTATTTTACCAGTTTGAGGAGCTCCGATAGGACGAGACGGATTACTGGTCGAGAATGTGACATCGTCATTGGTCAAATGATATGTTGCTAAAAATGAGACATCGGTATTGGCCAGTAGTGCAAACTGAATGTGCCGCCCGGAAGTGAGCAGTTACCACGTGACCAGCGGCTTAACACCCCCCCCCCTCCCCAGTGTTCATCATTGGAGCAAGAAAATAAAAGATAGGTAGGTTATTTGCCTTTGCTACCTGCATTTGTCATTGACATTTGTAGTAACATATATATTAACGTATTTCCATTGTTAACCGATGCTATTTCAGCGATTCAGGAGTAGCTCGACTGAGGGGTTGACGCATTTTGTCTACCACTTACATTTCGGAAGGTTAGATGTGTTTTGTCATCGGCTACTAACTATTCCTGGAAATAATCTTGATGGTGACAAACAAAATGGTTTGACAACATTGCCTGAGTTAGACATTACGACACACTGTGGTTCTCGAAATAATGTAACCATTAGCGGACTGTCATTATTTACGAAAGTAAGATTTGAAATTACAGCTAATTTGCGAGACTTTTAGGACTTAATGACGCGATATGGGTAGGTTATTTACGTGTACGGTGTACGTATGTAAAACACACATTTTAGTTTTACATTCTCCTCAGTTTTCTAGTTTAGAATTTGGTATGGGCCGCTCGACAGCTCACATCGCATCACCATCATTGCACTGGGATGCCCTCCCTGAGCCGTATAGCTTTCATCCTATGCATTTCCATTAATTTACAGATGTATTGTCTCCCTCTTCTGGTGACTGTAGGAAATTTCCTGTCACCCGGAAGAAGACCGGTGAGGTCGTCATGGGGGGCAAAGTCAGTAGCAAAATGGCAGCCGTAGGACGTGTTGTACAGGTACGCTTGTCGAACTGGTCCATTTACCGTTCTGCATCCACACTTGGCACTCAAGTGAGTAGTTGAAAACGTGTGGTAGTTTGTGCTGCTTAATTTTTTTACAGACACAAGTCGATTGAGCTTTTTGCGGCTTTATTTCAGTGGGAATTTGACAGGCTAAGTACCCTTGCTTATGCCCTTGTTGATGCATGGAAAACCAACGCCTAATTCGCTACATATATGCCTGCTCTTATTAGCTGTATCAGATGTATTAGATCAACCTGGTACAACTTTTAAGATCTTAACAAAGAACCCATAACATGAGTAATTGTTTTCGCTGTTGTTTGAAACATATTACCTGTTTGAAGCAAGTTTAGGCTAGGCTACTACTGCTGTTCAAGACCTGTCAGACATGATGTATGGCCATGGGGTTAGCCATTGAACTGGCCATAAATAGTTTTGTAAACGGGTTTCTTCGGAGTTAAGACATTCTGTCTTTCAAAGTTGTGAGCTGGTCTGTCAATGTAAACCTTATTTCCTTAATTCGTAGACTGTGCGACCCCATGCACCACTTATCAAATTCCCCAACAGAAATGGAATCCCCAAACCAAATGGTGAGCATGCTGCATATTAATCTTGTCTCCTTGTATACTGTTTGTATGTGCTCACTCCCATTAATTTAAGCACAGAAGCCCCATTCCTACCTGCTCCTCTCCTCCTGTGATTAGACATGTACTCTTTAGATTGGCCCCATTGCTTCACCTGCCCAATGCAGTTCAATCACAGGAAATATGCAGCGACTTGGAGCTCAGGTGTCAAATGTATAAAATGATCCTCTTACCATTCAGTGTCAGAAGCCCTGAAGACGCTAGTAGCTAGCCCTCCACAGAGCTCTCCCAGTCCCCCAGTCGCAGCAGCACCACCACCTATACCAAGACCTCCTGGACCCATCGCCCGACTCCCCGGCTTCCCAGACAGCCTAGCCACAGTCCAGGAACTCCCCCAGAGGTACCGCAGGAGGCCTCTTACTCTGGAGGAGATGACCTACATCCAGGTGAGTCTCCACCAACTTCAGGCTGACCTGCTTCAATAGAGAACAAGCACTGATAGCAGAACATGAAAGGAATTATGTAACTTATCATTTCCCTAACTGCACTGGTGTTTATTTCACCAAGTCTGTTTCGCTTTCTTTTATTTCTTTTAATTTTTTCACAGCGTGGTGGACCAGAGTGACCCTCGGTGACTGAGCACAACCAAAGTCCTTATCGGTGGAAGCCAGTGTCTATTTTTGCCTAAGTTTGTTCCTCAACACAAGAGGATCTGTTGCCACAGCTCACCATACGTTCTGCAGAATAAAGATATTATATAATTCATGTTAAATGTACATAGAAAGTTTTATTTTTAAAATATGTTAATGAAGAGATGCTTGACTATAACTTGATTTGCAAAGGAGATCTTAATTTAATTACATGCTGGAAAAAAACATCATGGCGACCGTTATTTATTTGATCGGCAACCTCTCGATACACTACTCAAAATCTTCTGCCACTTTTAAGCACAAGTGTTTTTGGGAAACATTTTGGCATGGTGTTCACCCATCACAGATCTACAGTCTTTGTCCACAACCTAAGCTGCTTTTTTTTGCTGTGTTGTATTTTTTTCCTGCTTGACCTTTGGTGACATCAAATCCAGATACTAGGACAAGACAGTGTTAAATCACTGACTGTACAAACTGAGGACCCTCGATACAATCATTGGAGAACTCTGTCTTTTTGAGCACGGTGCTTACCCGGACTGCTAGTCTCTTGGATTCAAATCAAGTCGGACAGAGTCGAAGTGGTGGATTGAGTTTGTGTGATGTGCTGGTTATGAATTATTAAAAAAATACTATTATACCGACAGGTAAAGTCTTTCAGTATTTTTGTGTAGTGGGGTTAAGATGTAGGCAGAGACGATATACATTATATTGAATATTTATAATATAAATTATGTATACAATATGGGCTTTGGGTCAGATGTTGCATCCTACAACAGTGGTTGTCAACCCTGGTCCTTAGGGACCCCCTGTCCTGCATGTTTAGATGTTTCCCTGCTCCAACACGCCTGATTCAAACGAATGGGTCGTTATCTCGTAATGCAGAAGCCTGGTAACGACCATTCATTTGAATCAGGTGTGTTGGAACAGGGAAACATGCAGGACAGGGGGTCCCTAGTCAACATGAATATGACATAGTAAACAACATTGTCTCACATCAGGTACATGTTCACTTGAGGTATTTCACACGCTCTTAAAAACATGTCACAACAGATAACACAGGATTATACAATACTGCCAAATTGTGTTGGATGACTTAAGGAATAATGTATGCACTAGAAAATGATTCATATTAAACAACTTGTTAGAGAGGGTTTACAAGTAGTACATAGGAAAGCTGTCTAACAAATCGACCGATTTCAAACACTCCAACCACAAACATAGACATAGAGAGTTGGGTACAGTTGCAAGGCAACCTAATTTATGTCTACTGCTGAACTGAGATGAAGTCATGACGTTTTATGAGCAAGTGAAGTTAGTCTTGGTTCTCAAAAGCAGGCAAGAAGTCAGCGATGGTATCCACCACATAGTCAGGCACAAAGCTCTGATTGGTGGAGGGATCACTTATCTTGTACTCCTGAGCGTCCTCTATCTGAGAGATACCCGTCAGTGTAAGCATGGTGTCCAGGCCACAGTTAGCCCCAAATAGCATGTCTGTCTCCAGGCGGTCTCCCACCATCAGGCACTGTGCTGGCTCCACGCCCCGGAACTGGCTGGAGATGCACTCGAACATGAAGCGGCTGGGTTTGCCAATCACTGTGGCCTTCCGGCCTGTAGCTGTCTCCAGGGCAGCTGTGAGGCAACCTGAACCTAGAAGAGATAAGTCAAACAGTAGTTGGCTACACTCTGGATGTGATGATTTGGAATGCTTAATAGGCAGGCCTTATGATGCAGCATATGCAACACTTATCTCCCAAGTCAAAATATGTAAATATTGTACAGTAACTTCAACAGCGAGTGAGTGTGTGAAGCAAGACCGTGAACGTCAGCACCATACCAGGTAGTATCCTCCCATCTCGAAGTGGGTGCCAAGGATCACTGTCAGTTGTAAGAAACAGACAGTCTGGATTCCGCAAATAGCAAGATGCTTTGGCCAATTTTAAGAATGTGAAGTTATCGTCATGGCCCACAAGGACTGCTTTTACATCTGGTGTTAGAGCGCAATTATATATGTTGGCGTCTGGGGCGTCAGCTTCGTCACCAATGAACGGAATGTCAGCTTCCCTCAACTCTTTGAGGACACCCTCTCCACCTATGACAAATACTTTTCCTTGATTGTTCCCGACATTTTTTAGGTAAAGCGCCGAGCAATACGACGAGCTGAAGATATGATCCTGCTTCACATCGGTAAAGCCTAGTCGTAGGAATTTGTTCAAATACATCTCACGTGGCTTAGTGCAATTGTTGGTGACGAAAAACACGTTTTTACCGTGCCTGGTCAATGAATTGATCACCGTTGGAGCACCGGTAATTGCCTTCTCTCCATGCCACAGAACACCGTCGCAATCAAATAGGAAGACATGCTTTGATTCAAGCAAAGGTCTTATTTGGGAGCCTCGTATTTTTCGACATGCCTTAGCGCCTGCCATTCTGGTTGTCGTTTGTTGTCTGTCACCCAATCATTGTAGACTGTTTAATGTCAGGTGCAACGATATCCAAATTGTGAAATTAAATAACAATAATCGTTTCGGAAGTATTTTCCGAAGCTGCCAAAGTGCAGTTGGAGAGCGGACGACGGTCAATTACGTAAACACTTGTTTAACCACGCCTTCCTTTCAAGATCGTCCAATAAAAAAAAACTGAGCTGTAACCAATCAAATGGCTTGTTTATTGTAAGCCGTTAGAATAAGATATAACGTGTCCCAAGCAGTATAGGCTGTGAATTGCAGTTTTCTAAGCCATAGCTGCCCGTTTTAACCACTTTCTTAAAAACCTATATTGTCACAATGTGGCCATTAAAATGAGAAGCCGTCTGCAGCTGGAAGGGAGAAAACAGCCAATTACTTTGTTAGAAAACCTATGTGATGAATAACAAAGCACTAATTTTTCCAGAGCTTTATTTCTGGATCTGTACATGTATTAAAGTACAACAAAAATACAAAATAATGCTTAACAAAACAAAAGAAAAACAACTCAAGTGTTTATGTACAAATCTTATAAACAATAAAGATCTCCTTTTGATTGTCTATATTTCTGGATATACATTTATATGTTTTGTATGTATTCACAAAGGTCTATTCTTTTCTTCAAAACGACTTGATTTTTTCTTAAAACCACAACTGTTATAATTCTTTCTTCTTTTTAAACTTCAAAACACAATACAAAATGTAAAAGGAAATTAAGTTTAGTGCTGTTTTTTTACACAAGTCTCATTCCAGAGAATTCAATAAAATATCACATTATGAGATTTTAGGACAGGGTGGAAAATAAATCTACATATTCCTCTACGAGTCAACGGCCTTTACATTCAGACAGTTTCTGAGTCTTTGTACAAACCACAGATGAAATAAATACCAAGCTGCAATGCTAAAGCTATAGTCTGGAGGACCTACTGCATCTGCACAGTGTATGAAGGGGAGTCGTTATCACTCAATGTATACTGCCTACTGCTGCCACCTCTTACTGTCAACACAAACAGATGACAACATGATGGGGAAAGAGAAAGTTACAATATGGAACTCTTTTAGACACTGATTGCAGATTTCAAAACGCAAAAAATGCAACACTGAATAATACATTGTCCGTCTTAGGTAAAGCCATTAGTGGTACACTTCAGAGAGCAGGCCAAGCTTGCATGCATGATGTAGCTGTCCCATGATGTAGCTGTCCCTCGGAGTCGGAAATGGGATGTTCCCGATAAAAATGCGAATACCGAAAGGCCATCAGTT
Organism: Osmerus mordax; assembly: GCF_038355195.1. Classification (NCBI taxonomy): domain Eukaryota; kingdom Metazoa; phylum Chordata; class Actinopteri; order Osmeriformes; family Osmeridae; genus Osmerus; species Osmerus mordax. The sequence goes on along the minus strand of NC_090077.1, from coordinate 3,919,587 downwards.
AAACGCAATGACATGTAATGTCTGTACATATCTACACATTATTGCCTTTTTACAAGGAATCAAAACAGAAGTCTTTGTATCATCACAGATTGACATATAGAAGAGGTCAGTTTATAGACGTTCCCAAGGCTAATTGCTCATTATTTACACCGTAAATGTAATGTCAAAAGGTCAAAACACAAGCCGTCTAGGAGAATGACCCAGACACCAGCTTGTTAACCCTAAACATTACCTAAAAGCAGGAAACCCGTCTATACTTACACTGAATAATGAAATGGATGGTCTGTTTTTAGGCAAATATATGGATTAATGTGACTGACATTTGGAGATGGATTCTCCTGAGAAAAATAAAGATCAAAATCACAATGCATAGATAAATTAAGTAAACTTCTATTTCTACTACTGCATCCATCAAACTGACAATGACCCTCCGAAACACGCAATAATTCACAATAACTAAATTCAGTCAAGAGAAAAAGTGACATTTCTGCTATCAGACCCTGACTGGACATGAAACTCTGGCCCACACAATACAAAGCAGCCTCTCTCCACTGTCATTGTAGAAGTCACACAAGACAATAAAAGTGGCATTAGGAAATAATACTGTTCATAAGCTTATGTAGGCCTTTAAGTAGTTTCAAAACAGAGCTTCAATTTTGAAATGCAGCAAGAGCTTTAAAGAATGAGCAACAATTACACTCAATTTTAAACATGCTACCTGCTCAAAAGTTGCATAAAAGTCCTTAATTGGGCCAAATACATTATTTTCTTGGCATCTACAAAAATAAAATGAAAAGACAATAGCCAAAGAATAGAGGAGAAACTATGTACATTACTTTGTCTGAACTATAATGATCTGCAATCAATAAGACTGATACTTCAGAGATACTACAGTCTCTGTTACATATTGCCTTGATAGCGGTTTAATCCTCACTGGTGTTAGAGTTAGGTTGGAGCTCAGTAATGTCGCTCGACAGGACTGGTGCCAAGTGTGACGTGTTTAGCTTGGCCAAAGCAGGTATCATTAAAAGCCTCACCACTAAGGACAGTCCCAGGAGGAAATGATGAGTATGGTATCACTTATCTGAGAACATTCACATCCGATTTGGCCACTTTGGACAGTTTAAAAGTAAACACGCAGACTTAAGTACAAAACAAAGTTCCACAGGACCCTCCCCTCCAAAGAACAACAAAAAAAACAAGGACAAGAAAGACGACAAACACAGGACATCATAGCAACTCAAGTGCTCCTCGTCGACAAAGACCAAGTCTCCATGCAAGCAAGTATCGTTGCATTTTCCCACATCCCTCAGACAGACATCCACATATGACCAGCCCTGGCATCTGTACAGCGAGTACCTGTAAACACTGATAGGAAAGTATCACTTTAAATAAAAAGGGAAAAGAAAAACACACACACACAAAAAAACAAGCAAACTAATAAGCTACAAAAGGACAATGGACCTGTATTTGGCAGCTGTACTGAGTGGCAGGATGAGGTCATTTGTGAATACGCTCTGTGAGGATGAGTGGGGGACGGGGAGGAGGAGCTAAAGCTCTCCGATAGCAGCCTCTGGGCTCCGACTGTACACACACACACCTTCAGGCTGCAGAAAAAAATGGCTATATAAACTCTTGAGAAATCAAGATCTTTAGTTCTATACCATAAAGACATCACTGATGTCATATTACACAATCTTGGGAAGAACAAAACCAAAAAGTATATTCATATATAATATAATCAAAGAAATTGAAAATCTCCAGTGAGTGAGTCTTATGTACACAAGGGGGATGTTGGGGCCGCGACGGAGGTCACTCTGATTGCATCGCCGTGCTGTGCTGTGTGTGATGCCGCGAGTGCACTCCCATAAACCCGTTGGGCTCGCCGCTTCCGGCCAAGCTCCCAAAGTCTGTGACCGACACCGCCATCTTGGCCCCGGTGATGCGGTGGTGCCCCGTCGTCCGGCGCCCTTCGAAGTCCACCCCCAGGTTCGCCACCGACACGTCGCTGATGAAGGAGTCGGGCAGCGCCATCTTGAGTCTCTTGGAGGGGCGCTCGCAGTCCTTGCCCCCGCACACCCCTCCCAGCTGCCCCAGGTCCGAGTGGTAGAAGCCGGCGTCCAGCATGTTGAGGCAGTCGGGGTCTCCGCCGTTGGAAGGGAAGCCCAGGGGCTCGTCGTGGCTCAGCGGGCCCCTGTGGAGGCTGTCCAGAGGGGGGAAGCTGTAGGAGTCGAGGCAGCCCACCTCCGCGGGGCTACACACCGTGGCCACGGTGTTACTCAGAGCTGAGGAGAAACACAGAGAAGGGGGGGGAGGTCTGTCAGTACATGCGGAAGAAGAGCCTGACCAACATCGACTGAGCAGAAAGGAGGTGTGGAGGCCTCGGACAGTGTGTCCAATGTACCAATAAAGGATGAAATGCTGGAAAAAATATATATACACTACAAGGATATTATACACTCTATTAAAGACTATAACGATAGAGCAACTCCTATAAGCGTCATTGTTATGCCAAGTGTCCCTGCTCTACGTGGAGTGGCCACTGCCCACCCTGCTGACCTGTGAGGTCACTGGCGGTGATGGAGTTGAGCAGGCTGAGTTGCTGCTCCGAGGTGGGCTCCATCCTCCCTCCTCCTCCTCCACCCCCAGAACACACGGAGGACGAGCTGTCCACGGCCAGACCCTCTGCCTCGTCCACCAGCCTGTCCATCAGGTCCCTGACACACACGCACACACACAGGTTAAAATACTGAAACAGTACAGTTCACAAATGGTGTGGCTTGTGCGCTTCTCCGGGAAGTTACGTGATAATAGGCAGACAGAATCCTACCCCGGACACCTGACAAAACATACTCCCTACACTCTAAAGCAGTCTTTCTCAACCCTGGTCCTCAGGGACCCCCCCCCCACACATTTGTTAGTTTAGTTTGCCTGCTCCAATACACCTGATTCAAATGAATTGGACGTTTTCAAGCTCAGCAGAAGCCCGATAACGACCCATTCATTTGTACCAGGTGTCCTGGAAGAGGGAAACATCTAGAACAAGCAGGGCAGGGGGGCACGACGACCAGGGTTCTGCTCTAAAATCAGACACTCACGTCACGCCGGGATAGCTGCTGTATTTCTTCTTCCCGAACCGATTCTGCTGCACAAAGAAGTCAAAGCGTTCGGACTTCTTCCACATGTAGTAAAAGGCCACGCATTCTGCTACTGTACGTGTCGTAACCTGGAAGAGCCAAAAGACAACAAAGGTAGAAATGTCACACAAAATTGGTGGTTATATAATATTGTGTTGTGTGAGTGTTGTGTGTGCGAGCGTTCCTAGGTTAAACAACTCCTACCTTGTGTTTCTGTATAAGGTGAAAGTTTTTCTCGTATATCAGTAGTGCATCTTCAAAGTTTCGGCACTCATCTTCTGACCACGGAGGCGAATCTTCTGTAATACAAATAACAACTGGTTTAACCACTTCTCAGTGTCTTGAGTTTTCAGCAATTATTTACACTGTTCATAAAGCTTGCTCACCTTTAGATGATTTCACGTTACTGCAATACCTTTCCAGGGCTTGCTGGGTATTGTAGTTGCATGTCATAAGGTCAGACAAAGCCTACAAGACAGAGAGAGAGAGAGAGACAGAGAGACAGAGACAGAGAGACAGAGAGACGGGATCGAATCAGACACTGACAAAGTAAAACAGAGCTGAAGTGGGGCAATGCTTAGCCTTGATGACATGGTAAAATGGCACCATGAAGGCAGTCACCATTTGTATCCATCCATCGAACACTGACCTGTTCGTTGTCTCTTACATGCGTCATAAGCTTCTCACTGCCCGTCTTTTCGCCCGTCGTCCGTGACGACGCCTCACACAGGAAGTCCCTCACCTTGTTCTCTGACAACAAGTCAGGGCACCATAACAACTGGTCGTCGTCCTCGTACACTATACAGAAAAAGAACATCAACTCAGTTCTTATGTGTTGCCTTTCTCTGTACTGAATACTTTCAAACACATAGCCCGAGTTCACGGTCGCGTGAAGTATAACAAGATCTGATGATAACATATGCAAGGAACCCATGACTTACCCTTCTCCCCATCGCCATAGTGACAGAGGCCAGTGGGGACCTCTGCTTGGTGCTGTGACCCCACCATGATTTCCTGCGAGTGACAGAAAGATGCATTTGAACCCACAGGACACACAATTGAACGCAATCTCGGACAAATAACACTTGCTATGCATAGAATTATAAAAAGAGATTCAACCGTAGATATATGCTATGCTACAGGGGTACATGGCGACCCGTGTAATACATAAACCTCAACTACTGAAAACAGAGTCCCTGAGCCCTCACATTTTAGAAGTCTTACCTTTCTGGAGTCCTCAGGGTTTGGAGCATCCTCCTCACATTCATACTCCTTGTCCCCGTCGTAGATAGTGTTTGCTGACAATGCAACAGGAGAGCACAGGCAAACACCGTTACATGCTTGGATTTCCGACGGGATCCATTTCTTATCATGATAACACGAGATAGGCACGGGTATGACTGTCTGAATCGAAAGAAAAACGCAGACAAGGTACTTCTGTTTCGGAATCAATACTCCGCTTTCGAAAAGCCAAATTTCCTGACCAACGGGACCCCATCTCAGAAGCCCCCCGTGCAAAATGGCTCCCGTTAACACGGCCTTACATCTGAGCGTTCTTGGGAAGAAGTCGGTGGCCTCGTGGGAGGTGACGGAGGGCGTGAGGTCATCAGCCGAGGACTGGGTCTCCTCCTCGTACGCCCCGGACAGCAGGTCTTTAGCTATCTCCTCCTGTGGAAAAAGATCGCAGCCTCTTATCAGTCCCACGACCAACATCCAGTCTAGTTTAAGAGTATTCACTGATTATACACAACTCAAATTTTAAAAAGTACTGCAGAGATTCCTACAGACTTCATACAGAGATACACAAAATGGACAGCGTACCTGTGTGCATCTATACCCATCAAGAACATGACCACAAATACGACTTTCTAACCAGATTTGAGGCCCGTCTGCTTGCTTACCTTGTCCAGCGTCATGTCCGGGAGTTCGTCCGTCAGCTCACCGGAGGAACTGTCCATACTGGAGCTGGCCGCAGCGTTGACGGAGGCCTCGTAGCGGTAGATGGCCAATAACTCCTCCAATGGCATGTTCCCCTCCTGTTAGAATGGAGCCAGGTCGCCATTAGCCGCTAGCAGCTCACTCATCGCATTATCGGACACTCAATAAACTTGTATAAACTAACGAAGCTTCATTCATCACTCCTGGCCCACCTTCTCAAGATCTGCTATCTCCGAGGTGAAGTTCCTCTCGCCCTCCAATGACTCTTCCTCCTCTAATGTCCTCTCGTCGTCATACTCTTGAACTAACATCTCTGCTGTGGGGTCAAAGTCATGGTCTTCCGACGACAAAGAGCCCACTGAAGAGGGAGGAGAAAAAAGGGAATTTAACAAGGGATGGATATTTGCTTAGGATGAGTGGCGATATTAAATGATGACATAATGAAATATTTGAAAAGTCTTACCCGGACTCGAACTCCCTAAGGAAGCCTGGCCATGGGAAAAGAATTAAAGCACATTAAATATGACTTTAGAGTACAATAACAACCCAATGAATATATTGTTTACGATTCTAAAACTGGTAAAATAGTGAAACGTACGCTGTGACATCCATGCAATATTTTCATCCACAAGAATTACATAAATAAATAAATAAATAGCTCCGAGTTATCTTGCTCTCTGAAACTAAAAAAGAAACGCGCCTACTAGATATGATAAAATAGCCCACTGCATGACATGGAATAACAGTGTTGCACACACACTTAATGCATTTGCAAGGCTTTGCATGACCAAACATTTATGTACTGTCAGCGATCTGAAAACAGCGAAGAAACAGGCAATTCTTATCATCCCAATCCTATGTTGAAAATTCCAGAATTTTATCGTTTACACGTAAACTGAAGCGACAGTCGAGAAAAATACATTTTACGGAAAACAATTCTGAAGTAATCAGTCATTTTAGGAATGATGTCACCGCTATTAAATAAGCCATCTTCCCCTACAAGCTCTACTAAATTTCTGGCGGATCAATTTACTAGCAGCAAAGCAACTGAGAGCGAAAGCGCAGGGGCCTTGTCGTGAAGGATACGTCTACACATTCAAACATATTTTAGAGGCATACAAGCATTGCCTATGTCACATAGCGGCATATATAACAAGCAAAAAATATTATCTATGCAATCGATTACATTGAAATGAAAAGTAACAAACACAAATTTTATAACTATCGATATAAAAGCTGATGCTACTCCTCTGTTTTCCCTCTTACCTCCGCCATATTGGTACCTTTAGGCTAATGAGCTGGTTCCAGCCCAGTACCCGGATCGTCTCTCTGAGCCAATCAGAGATGCAGGTAACAGTTTTCACTTTTTTGTCGTGACACGTAAATCTGGGCAAACCAAATCATTAGTGTATTCATATTTATAACCCTGTGTAAATAGTGATGGGAACACGCTGTGCATACACAAAAAGCTAGTTTTAGCCTATATAACGTTAAATTAATATATACATAATATCATGGTTCTATTCAGTTCAAAAAGTTGTATTTAATATGACATTGTGATAAGTATAAGGCATAGCCTACTACTAAATCAACTCACTGAAGGTTTGTTCTGTATTTCTGTTAGACGGTTAGCTGATCTTTATCCTCTGCAACAACACATTCTCATGAATATAGAGCTAACGTGTATTGATAACAGTCAATAAGTAAAATCAATATCCTATAGGAAGATCTTGGATTTAACGGCGCACTGCACAAAGCGGTCCACCAATAATAATTCAACCAGAAGGGGGCAGTATATGCTAGTACATACACCTTCTGAACTAGCATTTTCGTACGTCAGGAAATAAACAAGGAAGTTCTCTGAAACATCAGATTCTCTGAAATTATGGATGGAAGTCACGCGTTGTACTGTACGGTGCTGGACAAAAATGACAAATCTAAATTATTGTGCTATACCTGCAAGAAGTCTGGTGTATTAAATATTGGGTAAGTTGCTAGTGCCATCTATATTACAATAGAAATTGATAGACTAACATTGTATTGGCATTGAATGCCTGGCCACTGACAACACTAACGACTAAGCTAACTTGCTAGCTAATGGGCCAGTTTGTATTGGCCTATATCCGAAATGTGGGACAAAACATATGTGCACAATATGCACTTGACGTTTGCTGATAAAATATCAAATTTATGTTCCAGTTTAACAAATGCATCAGAAGTTTGGAGCACTGATTTTACAGAAGAGACACTGACCACACTTGTAAGTTTCCCCAGACATAATGAATTGACACACGATCTCGTGTATAATACGAATCTGTATTTCTACTTACTGTAGAAACAATTACGTGTGTTTTCCCCTCAGAGACAGAAATGTGTCTTAAAATCAACTGAGGATTACATTTTAAAAATCAGGTACTGGCTCTCTCAACCTTCCTACCAAGTCCATCCCCTCCTAGTTTGCATGTTGGCCAGAAAGAGTTAACTTCTCTTGTAGGCAAGACACAGCTCACTTGTATAGTAGACATTTGATAGCATAAACATGAATTGGGTGAGAAACTTCTCACATCTCTCATGTCCTTCCAGATCTGCGTGTGCGACAGGAAGTGTGTGTGTGTCCGTGCAGGACACCTGTGCAGTCCTCCATGTGGGCTCCAGTCCTGGAGACCTGAGTGTAGATCTGACCAGACTGGGAGAGCCAGATGCCAAAGAAGAACTGAGGAAGCTTCTGTTTAGAATGGGTGACAGTCTGACCCAGTTAAACAGCAGTGGTAAGAGTCTGTATCGATTGACTCATCTGATCCTAAACGAGATTGTTGGTCTTCTGGCTAACATGTTTTATGTTAGGGTGTGCGCACACCTTACCTTTTAATGACAAAAAATATGATGGTGTATGGTCATGTTTTCTGATCGATTCGTTTTTTTTGTCTGGATCTAACAGGTTCACCCTCAGTCAGTCCTTTGAAGAGTACCCACAAACGCAACACAGGTGACGTCATTAAAACAGATATTCTCTTGTTACTTTGCTTTGGTGAATGTAAGTAGAACAAAGCTAATGTCGTCTAATGGGGAAGACTTGGTTGTTGTAGAGTTTGAACCACGGAGGCACCAACAGAGTGGTCCGTCTGTGACTAAGAAGAAGCGCCTTCCGGGAGATTCTCTCATCAATCCAGGATCGCGGAGGTACTGCACTGCTCACATGCACCATGCAGTCACTGTCATTACACAACATTGTTCAGGATATTTCCTGAGAGACCAGATATGTTTAAGATTTTTCATGGTTTGCTTCTTTTTTTTTCCTCATCCGATCTACAGAAAGCGTCCTGCCACAGGGGTCGCATTTGATGATGATGATGACCAGTGATGCTGACTGCTTTTTAAAGACCAACAGATCCATTTGTTGCAATACCTATCCATACAACTATGCTTCTACATGCAATACGAATGTTGTTTTAACTTAGTTCAAACAGTCTATTTATATAATCCACCTCATGAAATAAGCTGCTTTGAGGGACTCATGATCAGTCTCTTGATCACTACAAATACATACAACTGCAACAAAATACATTTTTAACTGTCAATTTTAATATTTAACTATTATGAATGTGGATTTTAAAATGGAAATATGAAAGAAACCAATAAAGAGCATGAAATGTCAAGTGCAGTCTGTGACAGCCTAATTTAGTGTGTCGGTGAGCAAGTAAATTAACTACATGTCACACACAGATCAGAAACAATAGTTTATTCAGATACAAGTCCAAATATTAAGTCAAATTTAAAACAAATTGGAACAGATGCTTTACAGCAGAGAGAATGATAACAGACATTCATAAAGTATAAATATATATATTATTCATATGCACACACATACACCAGATATATTCGAAAGCACTTTGCTTTAAAGCAAAGCTAAATAAGTACTAGGTTTGTTGAGGATTTTTTTTTTTAATTATGTTTCGCACCTAAAATCAATATTTGCTGGTGTCATTCTTTGTTTATTTTATTGTTTAGTGGAAAAGTGAATCTGCTCTGTGACTAGCATCCTTTATGTTACTCCTGTCTAGCGTGGCTTAATACAGGGAGACGGTTGTAGCCCTGGAATCAAAACAGTCCAGAATGGGACTTGTCCCATTGTTTTTCCTTTAAGGTTGAGACTCACAGAACTCTGTTAAGAGTCGAGTGTCACAGTCATCGTTTAGTCTGAGTAAAACAGTTAGTGTAACGTTGCTCTAAATGCTTGTCAGATTTAGAATAAAGTACTAAAACATTTTATATCTGAGTAAGTGGTAAAACCTTTGTCGCCCTAGGCTTCACTCCAAGCATTTGGTTCAAAATAAACAACAACATTCAATTTCCTTTATCTAATAATAAAATGATAACAACCCCATCAAGTAGTAAAATACAGTAAATCAAAACAGGACCCATATGATTACCATAATATGATTCAAATTACACTGGAATTAGTCTCTGAAATAACTGGAACAGAAAGAAAAAAGGGCATAACTATTTTTTTTAATCACAAAACAAACACTTAATGAGAATACCAGAGTTCATATCACATGCCAACACGGTACATATTCATCAAAACACCTAAACGTCCCTCTCTAAAAATAAGGTTAAGGGTGTTCTTCATAACTTCGTTCGTCTTCCTGCCAAACATCTCGCTAACGGTAAAAATGGCGCATCTCAAGTTAAAACGATGAATGATCTGAGAGTTCCCTTTAGTCTCACAGTGATGGTAGTGCAGTGCTGTATGATCATTATACATCTCGTTAAGTGACCTTAAGTACTAAAATGATAGAGAGAAAGTCTTTTTTTTTTTGTCTGTTATCTTGTTAATTATCTTCACCATAAAGTATGTTATTATATTGTGTCCCATGTAGGATCTTCTTGGCAGAATTAAAATCATTATGATTTGTAAAAGCACAATAGAAAGCATTCAATAGAAAGTGCTTAATAAGAGAGACAAAAATGTACAGTGTCAAAAGAAGTAGGCTTAATGTTAGGGAGGCACCATCAGGACAATCATTCCATATACATTCTCTAAAATGAGGCAAAACCTAGTGCATCTTTCTTCTGTGACTCAGCAAAGTGATTTAGAAGAAAAGGCCAATTTTACAAAGACTCAAGTTCAAAACTTGGCACTTTTCAAGGCCCAATTAGCTATAAACCATCATTTATTGCGAAGCAAATCACAGACGTCAGTCGGATAGGCTTGTCAATATCTAAAATAAATCCTTCTTGCCACAGAAAAATATATATTGTATACGTTTGATACGACACACTTTGACTTGAATCATTACAGCATGCTCCCAAGGCAGTCCAGTTTGGTAGAGGGTTGGGGAGGGGGGAGGGCTGTTTCTCTGGCTTATTAGGAACACCGGTACTTTGGCAGGGAAAACGTTTGACCAATAACGAGACTGACTCACAGCGCCAAACATCGGATGAAAGAATAAACCCAATGTCATTTCAGACGGGTTGATATGTTACGTTATGACATCATCTGTAGTATCTCAGCACACTAACAACACGAAAACCAAATCAAGCTCCAGTCTCTGAAATGGGTTTCCCAGTGTTCCCATCATTACATTCTCAAATACAAATCCAGAAACACTCCCAGGAACACATTCCAATGCAAAAGATCTCACTGTAGCAGTGCATTATCCCTATGATACAGACACTACCCATCCCTTTTGCCATCTCAACTTACAAGACCATGGCTGGCTTGCTGGCAATGAAACACATAACTCATTCTCTTCTCTGTTCCACACAAAGTCTACCTCCGGTTCAGATGGCTCAGTCTCTCCCAGCTTTAGGAATGATTCTGTTTGTTCATTCCCACAGGCCTTCTTCACAGTAAAAACAAGTGCATTCACTCCCTGACCTTAAACAGAGGTCCCCACCGATTAAGGTCATTTATTTTCCCGCTCACTGGCTCTCTCTGTCCAGCCAGGTTCCCTCTGAGAGCCCACCGTTCAACAGAGAGTGTCGGTGTTGAACGACAGCTGCACCTGCAACGGAGACACACAAACGTGAGGTCACGCCGTCCTCTCCTCTCCCCCGCCCCTTCATCTCTCCTCCCCTCTCCTATCCCCCTCTCTCTCCCCCACCCCTTCATCTCTCCTCCCCTCTCCTATCCCCCTCTCTCTCCCCCGCCCCTTCATCTCTCCTCTCCTCTCCTATCCCCCTCTCTCTCCCCCCCCACCTCACCCTCTCCTCCTCGAAGCTGATGAGGCCCTCGTCATCGTCGCTCTCCAGCTCCTCGGGCTCCTCGCTGACCAGGGCGCTCAGTTCTGTGTTGGCCGGACGGGGCCTCAGCAGGCTGAGCATGCGCTGTAGTGGCGACTGGCCACCACCAGGGGGGGAGCTCTCCTGCTGCTCCAGATTGTCGCTCTGCTTCTTGGCAAAGTTCACGAACACCTGGCAGAGAGGAGTTCCCAAAGTGATGCTGGACTGCTTACCGTCATCAACACTGGGAATTGGCTTCCACTAAAACCTCAAGGTTGACACGTCAGACTGGAGTATTTATTTGCCATGCGTCGCATTTTGAACAAGCCCAGACTCAAGTAAATGACTTACGTTGTCCAGAGTGGTCTGGCTGACAGAGTAGTCCTCTATGCCCAGCACCTCCACCACCTGCTCCATCTTACTGAACACCTGAGCCAGGGAGATGCGCTCGGACTTCAGCTGGTACTGTACCTTGGTGTGGTGCCGCTCCTGTGGGAGGGAGTGGTGTAACATGTCATCATCTTACAGTATGTGTGATCCGATCCTACAGATTTCAGTTCACGATTCTGCATTGAGTGGTGCCAGAGCAGTTGGAAGTGACGGGGAGCGGGAGAGAGAGGAGCTGGCTACCTTCAGGACAGCCTCGGGGAAGTTCCTGTTGAAGAATCTCCCGACTTCCTTCACACTGGAGCTTGTCTTGGTCCGCACGGTGATCATATACCCGTCGCCAAACCTGGGGACACACACACACACACACACACACCACCGGATTCCCTCACCGCTCAGCCATCTGACTCCCCCCATATAAGAAGGGAGGGTTAGCAGGAAGGTAAGGAGGAGGGAGGACCAAGCCAGGCAGGCGTGGCAAGCTTCACCCGCTCACCTGTTCTTCAGGTGCTGAATGCTGCCCAGACACTTAAACCTGCCGTTGACCATGATCCCCAGGCGGGTACACAGGGCCTCACACTCCTCCATGCTGCAGAGACAGACAATAAAATCCCCACTGGAATGACTCCAGTCAAAGTATAGCCATACACACACAGCATATATGCACTCTAGGTTCAAGTTCCACACACTTTAGCGTCTCATTGGAACAGCTTTTCATAACAGCGTTCCAGGTCTCGAGGCGAGGGCTGTGTCTCACCTGTGTGACGTCAGCACCACCGAGCGTCCCGTCTTGATGATGTCAAGGATTAAGTTCCAGAGGAACCTGCGGGCCTTGGGGTCCATCCCGGTGGTGGGCTCGTCCTGAATCGCACATGGCAGAACCACAGTCAGCGTATATACACAGGATCCACAACACTGTGTGTAATCATTATCGGGGGCGGTTCTAGGCAGGGGCGAACCGGGCAATTTCCCGGCATTTTTGTGTTTGCCCTCAGCTGGCATAAAAAAGGTATTGCGTTTGTGTGTTTTCATAATTGTATTGCATTATAACGGCATTGTCGTGCCGTTTACTGGGTTGGGGTGGGGGGGTGCAGGGGAAAACCTTGCCCGGGGCGCCAAATGTGCTAGGACCGCCACTGGTGTAATCGGTGTGTTTAACCCCAGAAGGGCACTGTCGCCCCAGGGCTCTGACCAGGAAGATGAGGGAGGGGTATCCGATGAGGGCGATAGCGGTGGACAGCTTGCGCTTGTTCCCCCCGCTGTAGGTCCCTGCAGGCTTGTCTGCGTACTTGGACAGCTCCAGTTTCTCCAAAGCCCACTGAACCACCTGCCAGAGAACAGGAGATCAGAAGATCATTCGAGTCAATTAGGTGTGTGTGTGTGTAAACAGCCTCACCCTCTCCTCGTCCTTCCAGGGAATGCCTCGGAGGCGCGTGTAGAGCTCCAGGTGTTCTCTGGCCGTCAGGTCCTCGAACAGAGCGTCGAACTGGGGACAGTACCCGATGCTCTGCTGCACGCGCAGCAACTCCTTCAGAACACTGCAGGCACAGACGGAGCCTCGCTACGTCAAAGCACTCCGTGAAGCGTTCTCGCTAGCATGGCTTTGGCCATTTGGGGTTAGCAATTAGCATTGTGCGTTACGAATCGCTATCGCGACCGTAGGATATTTACATTGCATGTTAGCTTTGGCACATCCATAGCATAGGACGCTAACGTATTTTTTAGCGTTCGAATTGTGCTTAAAATGGGCGACGTCCCCGTACCTGTTCCCTCCTATGAAGGCCTCGCCCCCCGTGGTGCTCTCGTCCCCAGTGAGCATCTTAAAGGTGGTGGTCTTCCCTGCTCCGTTCACCCCCAGCAGCCCGAAGCACTCCCCCGGGCGCAGGCCCAGACACAGCCGGTCCACCGCCAGGATCCGCCCCATCTTCCTGGACTTGTACACCTGAGGCAGGCGAGGAGGAAAGACATGAAGGGGGGGCTTCACCGCAGGGTGTGGCGTGTGTGTGCGTGTGTGGGGGGGGGTCTGACCTTGGTGAGGTTGTCGATCTTCAGCATGTCGTCGTCCGCGTCTCCTCGGAGCACTCTCCGTCTCTCACAGGCCACGTCGACGTCATCGTCCTCAATGGGCTGACAGCTCACTGGGACTCTCCTGCGCACACACACACACACACACACACACATTATGATCGAGCTGGATGAAATCCTTGGCAAACAGATCTGGGGGCCTTAGAACATAGAATACACACACACACACACTCACTGAGGTTTCCTGAGGAAGTTGTACTGGCAGAGGATGGTGATGAGAAAGCCAACGAACCCCTCGATTGTCATCGCAACCAGACTCCTCGTCACAATGTCCCACTCGAATGGAGACTTCATTTTGTCAAACTGACCTATGGGAGGAATAAAGGAGTTAGCCTATCTCTTTTTTCTCTTCAACACTATTGGGGCAGCATAACCCAAATGACCGGAAAGATAAATGTCTCCATAAACCAACCTATTTTAGCATAGTACTCATTGATGTATTCATTATAGGCCATCTCCATCAGTCCGTGGCCCAGGTTGTAGTTGGGGAAGATGAGGAAACAGGTCTTCAGGTAGCTGTTCACTCGCTTCAGGTCCTGGCAGAGACACAAGGACAATGGTGTGAGAGGTCCATCGTGCCCGGTCACATGACCACAGCCGCGCCAGCTAGCCAGAGGCCCTCACCTTGTCGTGCTCAAACAGCTGCAGCAGGAAGGTGGCGACGGTGGCCGTGATGCCGATGAACAGGTTGATGACGATGAGGAACACGTAGGCCGTGCTGGGGACCTCGAACCAGAAGGAGGCGGGGTACATGATCGGAGTGATGGACCACCTGGGAGAGAGAGAGAGACAGAGAGAGAGACAGAGACAGAGAGAGACAGAGACAGAGAGAGACAGAGACAGAGAGAGACAGAGAGAGACAGAGACAGAGAGAGACAGAGAGAGAGAGAGAGAGAGAGAGAGAGAGAGAGAGAGAGAGAGAGAGAGAGACAGAGAGAGAGAGAGAGAGAGAGAGAGAGAGAGAGAGAGAGAGAGAATCTTAAAGTTTAAGTTTGAGCAAAACTTAATTACATCTTCTACGTTCCAAGCTTGTGGGGTATGATTCTATAATAGGCTTCATTCATTAAATTTTCATTCGAGTTTCTTGATTTGGTAAGACGCAATTATGAATTATGCATCGCGGATCTTAAATGTAATCAAGGGCAGGAAGACTGGCCTTTTTTTTTCAGGTCACCCAAATGTAAAAGTTATTTTGGAGCTTATTCGTCATTAATTATCATAGAAACGAAGATAGAAATCCAAAAGCACCACAGGGGGCAAAGTATGCAGCATGCAATACCGTTCCAATCTAACGACTTCCTGTAAAACTTTCCAAACCCCGGAAAGCCGGAGAGAGTGCTGGAGTTTTCTCGACAACAGTGCAACACTGACCCGTAGAGCAGGAAGAGAGAGACCACTGCAGGGAAGTTGGTCGGGGAGGTGTACGCCGGAAGGTCGAACACAAACAGGATAAGGACGCAGCATGTGGCCGGCACCAGGTAGTTGAGCTGAGAGATCGAGAAAGACCTTCACTTAGATGGGTCACCAGAACGCGTTTTTTTCCCTCGATATGCATGCTGGCATAAACACACACTCTCTCTCTCTCTCTGTCTCTCTTCCTCCCCTCACCATGTCCCATATGTAGTTGGCCAGCCAGTAAATGACAGGGTCACAGCCGCTGACAAACTGCAGGTGCTTGGCCTTGGTGGACTTCTCCGCGACCAGGAACACGACAAAGCTGGCCGGGACGAACGACATGGCCACGATGATGAAGATGGCGATCACCACGTCTGTGCCCTGGAGCCTGCGCCGACACAGATAGCAGAGGAGAGAGGGAGGTCGAGGGAGGAACGTTGTCCGTGCTGTCGGAGAAATACTTTGGGGAGAAAAACTCATTTTCTTTCACACGGAGAGGGAAGGGGGCTTACAAGTAGTCCAGGGAGAGACTGGCACTGGTTCGATTCATAGGGTGGTTTGTCAGCGTAATCCCTGCATACCAAAACACGCAGACACATACACACAGGGATTATATACCAGCACACATACCTGTTTACAATAGTGTACTGTCTGTTGACTGTATCTCTTACCATATGCAGCAGGGTTTCCCTTCGCCGCGGGCAGGTTGGCGCGGAGGATGGCATTGTTGAGGACGTTGAGATAGGTTGGCATGCTGTGGTACCCCTTGTTGTTGAACAGCACCTAGACAACGCACACTCGGTCACGCTGCGGAAAGGGTAGGCTCGTTTGAGGCACGGGCGCGTCTGTTTTGAAACGTTCGCTTTGCTTACCTGAGCGGATCTGCGCACCGCTATCTTGCGAACCATGGGTGGAGTCTTTCTCCCAAAGGATGCTGGGATTGATTTCTGTATGTTGCCCACTGTGATCCCGCCGTATCTAGACGAAAGGAAAGGGAAATAAATCTAAAAGACATTCAGAAGAGTCACTTATTCCTATTCGTATAATTTATATTATCCCCACTCCTTATTCCTATTCATTTCATGTGAGTGTGTGTATGTGCGAGCCTGATCCCTACCTGTGCAGGCGGACTCTATCCGAGGTGTAGAGAAGGTACTCGGACACGTTGCGTCCGGTGATGTCCACCAGGATGTCCCCGGTGACCACCTTCATGAGCGGGGGCCGCCCCCCCACTCCGCTGGGACAGGAGAAGCCGGTCCCCTGCATGGAGCAGATGCAGCGCACCGGCTCCCGGATGGACAGGGGCAGGGTGGGGGGCGACGTCACCGTTTCTGCAGAACACACACACACCCACACACACACACACACACACACACACACACACACACACACACACAGGGAGTGTGAGGAGGAGAGGAGGCTGTGTCACTCTCAAACCAAAGCACATTCAGGAACAGCACAGTCGGGGGAATGGTCACATGGGTTTAACGCAGATTGGGAGGCAGTGACTGTTTAGCGCCAGCTGTGATTGGCGGAGGCAGACCGTGGACGGTGGTCGGGGGGGCGGTGGTGTAGTTCCACAGCCCGTCCTCGAAGCGGGGATCCGGGTCGTCAGACGGGGCGGGCGAGGGCGGAGGGGGCACAAAATTGGAGAGGGGCACCCCCTGGGTGAAGGAGTCCAGGCACATGGAGTCAAAGTAGCGGGCAGCCAAGGTCTTGGAGTTGTTGGCGCTGGGGTTGAGAGTCTGGGCCAGCTGGTCCAGGGTGCTGTTGAAGGGCGTTTTGAGGACGCAGGTGGCACCCACGCCCGAGGGCAGCCGCAGGGTGTTGACGATCTTCTGGGGGCTGGCATCTGGGGACAGCTTACATCTGGGAGGACAGGGATGTGTGAGAAGCAATCATATCCCCCCCCCCCCCCAAAAAAAAAAGTATCTATATCTATTTATCTATGTCAACTGTAAAGTGTGTTCCTGTCATCACATTAGGACCATCCCTCGCTGTTT
This sequence comes from Osmerus mordax, assembly GCF_038355195.1. Lineage (NCBI taxonomy): Eukaryota > Metazoa > Chordata > Actinopteri > Osmeriformes > Osmeridae > Osmerus > Osmerus mordax. The sequence goes on along the minus strand of NC_090077.1, from coordinate 3,902,417 downwards.
CTGACCTGTACTGGGGCCGGTCCTCATTGGCGTAGGGGATGAAGTTGCCCCTGGGCTGGGTGTAGTTGTGGTACTGGGAGGGTGACAGTATGAGGGGTGGCAGGTCTCCTGTAGATTACAACAGAAGCGTCAACGCTAAAACCAGGACAGGGAACACACGCCAAGCTCGGCGCGTCTGCTTCCCCCTGGTAGCACGCACCTATCTCGGGCACGGACAGGGCGACAGTCATGGCCACGCAGACGAAGAAGGCGGGCAGCATGATCTGGGAGAAGAGGCCCTTGGTGTTCCTCTTGGCGCAGTGGAACCGTTTGATGATGAGGCCGTGGAACTGCCGCAGGCGGAGCCACCAGCCCTCCAGCTTGATGCTGCCCTGCCCCTCCAGGATGCCTGCTGCCGGGGACGAGGGCTCCTCGGCGTCCCCTGGGGGAGGGAGACGGACATGACACCCTGTGGCTCGCTCGGTGTGGTTTCATGGAGTTCACTGGTTCATGCTGTTCATAAGCCATTCACGTGGATTCACCGTTAGCGGTATTATATCTTTGTCTTCTTGCGTGTCACCTGATTGAAACGGTTTCGTAAACAGTTCTGTGCATATGTGTATTACTCCTGTGTGTTATCAGTTTAATTTCTTATTCATATGACCTGTTTTTTTATCTTGCCTGCTGAAAAGCAGGAATTTCCCCTTGGAGATCAATAAAGTGCCTTCTACTACTACGATTGACTTAAGCCCGGGGGTTTGAGTGAATCTCAGCGTTCTGTTTTGGCTCCCGGTCACCTCTCTGGCTGGCCGAGTCCGACTCCTGGCCGTTGTCGAAGAGAGGGCAGTACTCTCCGTAGAAGTCGGCGTAGAGCCCCCCCTCGTCCCCCCGGACGGAGCCCACGGAGGAGGAGGACGAGCGCAGGGAGGCCTGGCTCTGACTCAGCCGGGAGCACATCACCAGGTTGCTCAGCTCCACCTCCGGGCGAACCACGCCCCCTGCTGGGCCAGGGTCGCACTGGGGCCCCGCCGGACCGGCCGCTGGCTTCCCCACCGAGCTCCCTCCTGGGGAGTCCTTCATGTCTGAGAGAGAGACGGAGAGAGAACGGAGGGAGAGGAAGAGAAAGCAGAGGGAGAGAGAGAGCAGAGAGAGAGAGAGAGAGAGAGAGAGAGAGAGAGAGAGAGAGAGAGAGAGAGAGAGAGGAGGGGGGTCATTCACAAGGATAGAGAAAGTTAACGAAGATAACAGAGCAGACAGTGAATACATAATTCTGTGGAAAAGCGAGGTGTCAGCACCTTGCCGCCAGCTCAGACGATGCAGAGCAAGCGGAAAATCTTTTCACAATGTGTGTGTTGACTTATTAATGAGCTTTCCTCGAAAACCAAACTTTATTGATCTGTTCGACCACAGGCAACAGAAACTGACGGTGAGAGAGAGACATAGGGAGACCGAGAATGTGAATAAAAGAGAAAGAGAATGTGAGACAAGGAGAGAGAGAGACAGAGAAAGAGAGAGAGAGAGACAGAGAGAGAGAGAGAGAGAGAGAGAGAGAGAGAGAGAGAGAGAGAGAGAGAGAGAGAGAGAGCAAAAAGGAACGCGTGCAAAACAGAGAGAGAGATGGTGAACAAAAAGAAAGGATAGAGGAAGGAGCGAGACAGGGAGGAAAACCGAGCGGGAGACGGCCTGAGCCCGGGGTCACCTGCGTCGCTGTTCTCCAGGGACTGGTCCTCCTCAGACACCTTGAGGAAGACCTCCTCCAGGGTGGTGTCCATCACCCCGAAGCTGGTCAGAGCCAGGCTGTCCAGGCGCTGCTCCAGGGCCTGGGGGATCCACAGGACAGGGAGGGTAAAGCTTAGCGGTTAGAGCACCCAACTGCAAATTACTTAACTGTACTTTTGGTCGTTGTCTGCCAAATGAATACACCATTATTAATATTATTAGGAACCGTACTAACAAGCTCAATGGGGCTTAGCAGAGCTGAGAGAGAGAGGAACCATTGATGGACATTTCCTCTAGCTGCTATACAAGCACTTCATGATATCTTAAGTCAGTCTAGTCTCATACATATTCTGTGTATTGATTCTCTTCTCAGCGTGGCCCTGTGCGGAGTGCTGTACCTGAAAGAGCCTTTCAAAGCAGCCTTTCTTCACCGCCTCAGAGGGCAGCACGTATGACAGCTCCGTGTTGGAATCAGACACCAGCAGACAGGACGCCACGAACTGACGGATGAACTGGGTGACCCTGGGCTCTGAGCAGGGAGACAGGGAGGAGGAGGGCGAGAGCAGGGTGGTAGGCTGGTGGCGGGGGCCCTGGTCTGGGGACACAAATCCATAGATATAACAAGATGAATGGAGGAAGAGAGGGGGAGAGAGTGGGCAGGATGGATGTCAAAAAATGGAGGTTGTTAAACAAAAAATATTAGGGGTGGGTGTTGGCAGAGGAGCAAAAATAAAGGATGTTTTGCAGCAACCCATCAATTTTCGAGCAAGGGAAGTAGCTCAGAAGAAGGTTGTATCACTGATCACCGATAATGGAGTTGAGACAGCTGCCTAGTGACATGACTAATGACACCCCCCCCACACACACACACACCCACACACACACACACACACAAACACATCCACACAACCCCCCCCCCCCCCCATACACACACACAAACAAACACATACAACACACAGACACACACCCACATACAATCATAACCACACTCCAACACCCACCCACCCACCCCCACACAAACACAAACACACGCCCTCACCCCTGCTCTCGCTCTGCTTCTTGACCAGGGTCAGCTTGTAGCCGTCTCCATAGGTGCTCTTGAGGAAGAGCGGCGAGCCGCAGCACTTGAGCTTGCCGTGCGAGATGATGGCGATGCGGTCTCCCAGCAGGTCTGCTTCGTCCATGTGGTGAGTGGACAGCAGGATGGTGCGGCCTGGACACAGCACACAGGTCACGCACACGCAACTTAGGAGCTGAAACGGGGTGCGAATGAATGGGGCCGTTTGGGGGGGTCTGACCCCCCTAATTAAGACTTGGACCCCCCCAAAAGAGGATAAAAACAACAGGTCGGGGGGGGGGTCGATACTCTGAGCTGAAACGTGTTCATTTGTTTTCGCGTCATCCCAGCGGTCTCACCCTGTTTGTACTTCAGGATGAGGTCCCAGATGGCCCTGCGTGCGTAGGGGTCCACGCCCGCCGTGGGCTCGTCCAGGATGACAGCGCGGGAGCCGCCGACGAAGGCGATGGCCACGGACAGCTTCCTCTTCATCCCCCCGGACAGCGTCTGCACCAGGCTGTGGCGTTTGTTTGACAACTCCAGGTCCTCAATCATCCTGGTCACGGTGATGATCGACGACACGTTATCAGGGGTGAAATTACGAGCAGGTTCCTTCTTTAAAAAGAGACTTTCGATTTGAACTAAACGTGCTAAGATGCTAATTGTGGGGGGTGGTGGAGAATCTGACTGAAGTTCAAGAGATCGTACTTCACATCATTTGGGCTAACAGCGTCTGCTAAATGAAAACATAATTACCATAATTAAACGCACTGAAGCTTTCTCATTTACATTCCCGCTTTCGATAAGCCCGCTCGTTCCTCCTCCCTCCAACTACTCCCGAACTCAGAACAAGTCACCACCGGACCTCCTCTCCTCTCTGCACAGAGACGGGCCAGAACCCCCTGCCACTTACTTGTCCGTCTCCTTGCGTATGTCGTCCTCCGCCATGCCCTTCAGCTTGGAGTAGAACCACAGGTGCTCCTCCACGCTCAGCTTGTCGAACAGGACGTTGTGCTGGGGACACATGCCCAGGTTCTGGCGGATGCGCTCCATGTCGGTGCGGATGTCGTGGCCGTAGATGGTGGCCGAGCCGGAGGTGGGAGGGAACAGCCCGGTCAGGATGGACCTGAGGGGGACGGGAGGGATGGGAAATGAACGGTGGGACTTCGCTCAGAAGATAGACTCCAACTTTTCAAAAGAAAAACTCAGGTGTTGCTCTTTATAACCCAGGTGTTTTCTTGTTTTTTTTTTGGGGGGGGGGGAGGCAATGGTGCTAGTTTAGGCAATGGTTTTCCAACGGGAATACAAGCAAATGAGTTCCTATCGTTCAAATTCCAAACATACAAGTAAGACAGTTAGCGAGAAGCGACATCGACTCTGACACACGCGGGCACACACACATTTATCTCTCTCACATAGTGGTGGTCTTGCCAGCACCGTTGTGTCCCAGGAAGGAGACCACCTGGTTCTCGTGCAGGTTGAGACTCAGCTTGTTCAGAGCCAGTTTGCTGCCGGTCTTGTACACCTTGGTCAGCTTGTCTATGCACACCACCAGGGGCAGGTGGCTTGGCTCCTCTTCCACACCTCGCGTCTCCTCTAAGGGGGGAGACAGAGAGGCGATACAAGCCTTCCTGGGTGTGCAAACTACAGTGGATTTGATGCTTCAAATAGGTTATGAATCCATTCAGTTTATGAGGAGTGTCATAGTCACAACCTAGACCTCAAGGCACTAGAGGAAAACGATCTAGTATTGCAAAGAGTATGGTGATACTGGGACAGAGAGATTGACCCAGGTACAGTAGAGGGCTGGTGTAGCGAGGTCAGACTGGTCGCTGGGCCACAGTACCGTACCAGAGCGTCGGTGCTCCATGGCGCACGCCTGGTCCTCCTCCATCACACTCAGCCTGGCGCCGGCACCCCACGGCCAATCCCACGTCTCCACGCGCCCACTGCCCAGCCAATAGGACTTCTGCAGGGGGAAGTACCAGGGGCGAGGCAGCCCATACATGCCTGAGAGGGGAAGGAAAGCGAAACGTAAATAACATTGAGAGAAAACGTGTTCAATAAGAGCCGCCATTCAGAAACGGATGCGTTGAACAGCGAACCCATGGCGCTTACCTGGATGCACCGCCTCAATGTACCAGGTGAGAATCCCGTAGACGCTGGCGTCGATGATGAGCATCATCATGGACAGCCCCAGGTTGAAGTCGTCGCCCTCTACTGGAGACTGGTTGATGGTGCGCCACTGGATGCCCACCCCGGCCACCTCGTACAGAGCAAAGTACTTGGAGCCGAGGCCGAAGGCTGTGGTGGACATCAAGGACTGGCGGGGAAAACAAAACAAACACACAATTCAGGACAGTGACCTGGCCGGTGTTTTGACCTGACTGCACTTGTCTAACACCCAAAGAGAGACAGCGAGGGGGAGGGGGGAGGGGGGGGGGGAACATACCGCGATGCACTTCTCGAAGGCGGTGATCTTGTCGTGGGCCACTTCCTCCCGGATGGCCACGTACATGTAGGGGACGTAGCTGAGGAAGTAGATGATCCCGCCGCACGCAGACGCCAGCTTGGCCTTGGAGTAGATCACCGACACCAGGAAACTGGACGGGAGAGACAGGGGAGAGAGAGACACGTGAGAGAGAGATGAGCCGCAAGCGTTCGCCTCGCTTGAGTTTCGGAACGTATTGCGAGTAACCACCCTTGGCCACTCCCTCTTTTTGTCCTTGCTGCCGACAGTGAAAAGTTCCCCCCCCTCACCAGAACATGATGGTGGCGATGGCGTAGATGGTGAGGAAGAGCCAGATGATGAAGGGGTCGCTGTGGAGGAGGACCTTGCCGTACTTCAGGATGGCCGTCAGCGCCGTCACGGAGATGGAGAGCTGCACGAAGCCTGTGATGAACCAGGCCACCCAGTGGACAGCGTTGTTCAAACCCATCATCTTCATCACCTGCAGGGGGGGGAGGCACATCTGGTGCTGGGTACAAGGTGGAGCATTTCACTGGGAGGTCACAAGGTTCCCAGGTTCAGCACATCTGGTGCTGGGTACAAGGTGGAGCATTTCACTGGGAGGTCACAAGGTTCCCAGGTTCAAATTCCCCCTGTATGTTGCTTTTATTAAAAAAAAAACGTCTGCTTCATGAATAGTTGCATATTAGGAAAAGCTTGTGTTATGTAACATTTCGCATGCACCCCAAATGAAAAGGAGCGATTCTGCTCAAAGGTCTCCAGCAGATGGCGTAAGAGTGGCACTTTACATGAGTGACATCATCTTGCCACAGGTTGCCACAAGAGGGGAAGAGATAGCATCAGTGCTGCCTTTGCAGAGGCAGACAGCTAGACAGATGTCCAGACGGACAGAAACTATGTCTGCACAGAGAGACGGGCAGCACGGCGTCTAGACGACCTCTGACCTCCTTGAGGCGGTGTTCCTTCTCTGCGACGATGTGCTGGATCATCATGGCCACCGAGTACACCCACGAGATCACCATGCACAGGGGCATCATGTGCTCGATCACAAACAGGAAGCTGTCGAGTCAAGGCCGGAAGTCAGTGAGCGGTGAGGAAGGGAGAGGTTTTCCGAAGAGGAGAGATGGAGGGGTTGGAGTCTTACTCGTCTCTGGTGTAGCAGGGATAGGGGAACATCTGGACGTAGTTTCCGGGTTCGACCACATCGTGGCCCACAAACGTGTTGATGATCGCGCGCTCCATCATGTCTAAAGGAAACACACAAACACACACACACACACATGTAAAGATGGCAAAGTCATAGACCTTACAAAAGATGCAAGCTTCATTTATAGACCCTCCAGCGGTCTACAAGACCTAGCAGGGGAAATGCCATTCTGGGGACTCTATCTAGGAGTGAATCAACTGCAATACCTCAGGGAGACGAGCGGGTCGGGGCAATAAAAACTGCAATGTCAGATCCAATGCATTATCTGTATTAACTTCAGGTGTCAAATAAACAGCTCCTCTTTGGTCCCCCGGCGGGTAAATAAAGATGAGAGTCGGAGGGGAAACTGCCTCGTCTGCAGCCCCCCTCGGCTCAGGTGGGCCCACCTCTGGTTCACCGCGGTAAGCAGTTTACCGGAATGAACCCATTCTTAAAGAAACAAAACCAAACAAGGAATTTCGACACAACGGTTTCGCCCTCCGCGGGACTCTAGTTCGGCAGCTGATTTATGGCGTACGGTCTCCGCCATCTGCAGATCTCGCCGAGGCAACTTCCGGGCGGACCTCACAGCTCCATACATCATGCACGGCTGCTTAAATCAGGGGGGGCCCTCTCTGGCTTTCCCTCAGATGAGCTGCGTTCGAGGAGAGGTTGCGCGGAGCCCCCGTCACCTACCTTGGATCCAGACGAAACCGTAGAGGAAGTAGAACTTGCCCCCGGTGTTGGGCCCGGGGCGCCAGTAGGCCCGGCGGATCTCGTTGGTCTTCTCCGTGAAGCTGGAGTTCTGCCGGATCTTGTACAGGACGTGGGGGGGGAGGGAGCCGTCGCGGTTGGTCTGGAAGATGACACCTTGGGGGGACGGCGACATGGAGGACCACAATCAATCCACACTAGCTTCCTCGTGTCTCACGGCAATAAGTGAGTGCGCTGCTCTCTCCTGTGGGGTTTGCAGGCGCAGCGTGACACGTGCTGTGCGACCCTGCAGTGGATTTGTCTCTCTCTGCCTCCATTGTGTTCTTGTTACGTCTGTCAAATGTTTGTTTGCGTCTGACTGTTTTTCCAGCGTGTTAAAATGTCCCTCTTACGCTTCTATTATTTCTATGAAATTATATTAAGGTAGCCTCGTTTGAAATGTCTGAAAGGATAAACAAACAACATTGTTCATTTCTTATGTTCATCCTGTTATTGCATTGTGCTTGGTAGTTGTTTTTAAACTGTGCCTGGTAAAAAAAAAACCGAATTGACTGTTCACTGGAACACTGGTGGAACTGAACACTTCCAATCCTTGATTTTCTTTCTACAACCACTACTTGTATGTCGCTTTGGATGAAAGCTTCTGCTAAATGAAGGAAAATCGAACTGCATTGTCAACCCGTGGCAAACAAGAGGTCAATGCCGTGGTTGTCTAGGAGATACTCACTGGCGAAGACGGACACATTGTCCTGGTAGGCCTGGTTCAGTGTGTAGTTGACGATGCTGTCCTCGTCAGGGAAGCCTTTGAAGATGTCCACACTGACCTGGGGGCCCACACAGGAAACACACCTTGAGCCTCTGCTGAACCAGCCACACTCAGAGGATGTGCTGCTATTCCTGGGTGGAGCATCCTGGACTGGGCCGAACGCCACTGCTCACATTACTGCCTGTCTGCTATCTAGGGAGGAATCCTAGCACTCGTGTTTCTAGGCATTTCCTTTCTGCGGGCTGGAAAACCGGCGCCAACGTCAACATCTAGCTCCCTGATGCCCCTGTGGATATCAATGAGGTGTCTACAATGCCGACCTTGGTCAAGGATAAGGTGTATTTCCTGCTGGGGGAAAAAAAGCTGTCGGTATTGATTTCAGAACGTGAGAAGATGCTAAGCGTTATTCTGGCCCAGGACACGGACAAGTCGAGTCCGTGTTATCGAACACGGCCGCCGACTGGTCAAAATGTCGACAGCGCCGGCCGCCATCGTAGATCGGCGACGGCGTGAGGTGCTGCCCGTGGGCGCGGCGGCTGACCTTGGACATGAAGTGCGTCCAGCCGCAGGCGGCGTTGTCGATGGTGTCCAGCTGCTCCAGGAGGGTGGAGGCGTCGGGGAGGCTGTAGTTGCCCTCCAGCAGGCCCTGCAGCAGCTCACTGTCTGTGGCGTTCAGCAGCTCCGGGTGGCGTCGGAGATCGGACGTGAACTGGAGGGATGGAGGGGGGAGGGGAGGGAGGAGGGGAGGGAGGGGAGAGAGGGAGGGAGGGAGGGAGGAGAGGAGGGAGGGGAGAGAGGGAGGGAGGGAGGAGAGGAGGGAGGGGAGAGGGGAGGGAGGAGAGGAGAGAGGAGAGAGAAGAGGTCGGGGGAGAGGGAGGGGAGAGGGGAGGGAGGAGAGGAGGGAGGAGAGAGAAGAGGTCGGGGGAGAGGGAGGGGAGAGGGGAGGGAGGAGAGGAGGGAGGGGAGAGAGGGAGGAAGGAGAGGAGGGAGGAGAGAGAAGAGGTCGGGGGAGAGGGAGGGGAGAGAGGAGGGAAGAGAGTTATCTTAAAAGACTTTGTCATCTCGTAAAGTGTGTGTAGATGATGTCATGGTGGAGATTTAATGTGAGCCTTGTCTTTCGGTTGCCTTTCTCCTCTGCACAGTGTGTGCATGTGTGTGTGTGTGTTTGTGTGTGTGTTACCTGCTGCAGCCAGGTGAGATGGTTGTGCAGCCTGCCCTCCTCCAGGAAGGTCCTGAGCTGACTGGAGATGTTGAGCCACACCCTCGCGTAGTGAGTCACGTTCCCCACAAACGCAAACGTCTCATTGGCCTGCAACGTGGCAGCAGTCATGACGTCATCGATGGCGTTAACGACCGAGGCTGTCACACACATGCATTGTCCTGGACCAGTTTCTCCTGCTCACTCAATCCCCCTGTGGCGATACTCTCACTGACTCTCCTTTGCGATGGGTAACCTTTACAGATAGCTCTCCATTCTGCCCCCACACTCCCCCTTTCCCTATTCCTCTCCCTTGTTCCCTCTCAAATCATCCGGTCACCGCCCATCCGCCTCTACCTCAAGTCCTCTGCTCAGATAAGGAATGATCTGAGTGGCCGGCGACAGGTATCCCGTGGTGGCCATGCCCCCCCCTTCCCCCCCCCCCCCCCACACACACACACAAAAAAGTGGAAATAACACCTTTTGACATTTCTGAGGGAGCGGGTGAGGGGACAGGGGGCAGGGGGCGCCTGCAGGGGGCGCCAGGCGTCTGCCAGTGCCAGGAACCCCCCCCCCCCCCAGGGCATGTTGAGTCAAGCGGGAGAAGTTTTTTAGGACTGATTAAACAGGCCAGTCACAGACTTTAGGTACATTTGTCCTACCAAGCGCAGATCACAGCGTGTGATCGATGTGTGTGGGATGCAAATGACGCTTGTCCAACTGAAAATAGTAATGTTGCCTCCTGGCTTGCTCTCAGACAGTGGTGAATGTATGCATTAGCAACATTAGCAAATAGGAAACCAGTGTATGAATAATGACAGCAGGAAATGTATGCCGTTCCAACATTTTTATACTGAGGCAAAATTCTCTACAAGTAATTCCATGATAATAGTATAGCTTTTGCTAGCCAGCTTACTGTGCAGTCCCCATCGATTAAAGAAAATCAATCAAATCCTCAGCCTCTTGTGGTGCACTGTAGTCATAGACACTAACTATCTACTTACCTTCTGGATGACCTTGTCCACCTGTGAGCCGATGGGGGAGTAGAGAATCTTGGGATTTGTAGTCATTAGGTGCACCAGTAGACCCAGATTCCGCTGTTCCTTACTGGTGAAGCCCAGAGAGCTCATGTTCCCCTGCTTCAGTGCCTCAGGTTCAATGATCCTGAGGGAGAGAGAGAGAGAGAGAGAGAGAGAGAGAGAGAGAGAGAGAGAGAGAGAGAGAAGCAGAACATTCGGTAAACAACCCCCGGGCCTCGTTAGCACCCGTCTTCCTTAGCTCTTAGCAACAAGCTACGCTAAATCCACCGCCCCGGGACTCATCTGCTACCTGTTGTTGCCACAAAGAATAGGCTGCAGGCCGGCCCAGAGCTGCACGAAGGCTGAGAACTGGGAGTGGGGGTTTTCCTCCCCTCTCCCAGCTCCCCCTCCACCCTCCCCCTGCTCCCCCTCTCCCCCGTCCTGGCCGGGTGTGTCGGTGGCGTTGGGGCCCCAGGTGGTGGCGTTGAGGGGCCAGGGGGAGGTGGCGTTGCTGGGGCCCGGGGGCCCGTGGCCGGCGCAGGCCCCCTTGGGGAGCAGGCGGGCCAGGGCGGAGAGGAGGTCCACGTCCCGGAGCAGACGGTCCACGTCGGCCAGGTCCTTCAGCAGGGGCCCCAGGTGGGTCTGGGACAGGGGGGCGGACGAGTTGGCCTGGCCCAGATTCAGCTGTGGACCCGGGGGGAGCAGGCGGGGGAGAAGGGAGGAGAGGGAGGGTGAGACAGAAACGTGTGCAGCTAGACAATGTCCCAGTATTTATTTCAGTCAGAGTTACTTGTGATTCTCAGTGTTCTCTGGGCTTGTTTTGGCTGTAAGCAAAGTAGGCATTGGATCGAGTGACGCTCTACGGAACTGTACCTTCTCTATGACACTCTGAGTGTTGATCTGGTCTCTCAGCTCCTGGCTCATTTCCCCAAACCGCTCTGCCCTCTGTCCCTCTTCCCCACCGCACACTGCGCTGCGATAGGCTTGGAACACAGACTTCTGCTTCTCGGGGACCAATAGGATCTTGCTGAGATCACTGCTCCCGCCCTCTCCACAGGTGAGCACTTCCAGCATGGCGCCAGTCAAGAGAACCCCCTTCAAGAAAACGGACAATCATAATGGTGGAAAAAAATGACAAATATACATGTCGAAAATGACAAAATCACAGCCATCATACCTCCACTTCCTTAAGTCCCTGGGGGTCGTATTTCTGGCCTCCCCTCCCCCAGCCAGACCTAGGGCCTGGGACATGAATCTGAGCAGGGCCTGCCGATGAGCTGCCCTGGCTGGGTCTCGTAGAGCCTTGTGTATCAGGCCCCCATCCAGACTGTGTATGCTCCCCAACAGCTTCTCCTGGGGTGTGTGATGGGCGTGTGTGAGCGTGTGTGTTGGGAGGTGGTGGTGGTGGTGGGGGGAAAAAGGAAAATACTGCTGAACAAACAGACTCATGCCTACCCCCACCCCTGTCAATAATATTTATCCCCCGTCTATGAAACCGTTAATGACAGGCGACACATCCTGGATGCGTGTTATTCGGGGTTCTCCCCTGGTCGTGTACCTCCAGTTCAAGGACTGTGTCTCCGGGGTTGTGTGCAGTGTCTTTGGCCCCCTTGACCCGCCTGTCGCCCTCGCCTCCCCCTCTGGGATAGGTGCCAAAGATGAGGTTGTAGACCTGCGGTACATGACGGAGCCGTCAGGCGCAAACCGACACACACACACACACACACAGGCTTGTGCAATCACCCACACGCACCCCCCCACACACACACGTACGCCCGTTAACCCTTTCGGAGCAGCATAAAATATATGTGTTCGTTCTCACAGGAGGAGGTGTCAGGCAGGATAATGAAATCCAGAGTGGGGGACGAGAGAGAACACACAGGAGAGTGAGTGAGTGAGCGACAGCCGAGATAAGGGTGAGGACATGGTGCCAGGCCAATACAATAGCTGGCAGAGGGATAAAGGGAGGGAGAGAGGGAATGAGATAGAGAAAGAGAGTGAGAGACCGAAAACTAAAAGACTATAATTTGGAGACCTGGAGAAGTAGGACAAATCTTTGAGGAGTTTTTTCCATCTGCATGGAACAATACTCCCCTGGATCTGGTTAGGATTGGCATTTTTATATCCACGGTTCAGGCTGTCTGTGTAATGTTTGGCATTCAGGATGCTGAGGAGAGAGGTGTGGTGTGCGGTGGGAGGCGATTGAAGGCCAGGACCTCGCTTAGGTTGACAGGCGTGGAGAGCAGCAGGCCCGCCGTGTCGCTGGGCAGAGAGAGGTTTCTGACCAGAAACTGCCGGAACTCCGACTGGTTCTTCAACACACTCCCCACTGTGAAACCTAGAGACAGAAGGGAAAAAAAACAAAACAAGAACATCAACAGATCTGATCGCCCGTGGCTTGATGCCTTTCGAAAAACACATCCTCCTCTATTCCTTCCCTCGGTTTTCCGTCAAAACCTTTTGACAAAACATTTAATCCATCGGTCGACACCGGGGTTTGATATCGAGGCTGGGTTTACTCAGAGGGTAAAAGAGGGCGGAGACAGACAGGAGCGGAACCTGGGGTGGAGCTGAGGTTGCCGTCCTGAGGAGAGGAGAAGGAGCCCAGGCTCTCCAGGTGCTTCTGCAGAGACTCCAGCTCCTGGCCCAGACCCGGTCTGTCCGAGGTGAACAGGGTGGTTCTGCTCCACCACCTCGCTGATCCTCTCAAGCAGCTGAGTCACCCTGGTGGAGGGAGGGAGGGGAGAGAGAGAGAGAGAGAGAGAGAGAGAGAGAGAGAGAGAGAGAGAGGGAGGGAGGGAGGGAGGGAGGGAGGGAGGGAGGGAGGGAGGGAGGGAGAGGAGGAGAGGAGAGAGAGAGAGAGGGAGGGACAGGAGAGAGAACGGGCCGGGAAGGTAGAGTGTGTTGTTGGAGACGGTGGAGGGAAAGATACAAAAAAGAGAGAGAGAGATTATAGGAGGATGTGTGTGTCCGCTTTGATAAATGTGCGGAGACGTTCAAAGACAGGCCACAGGGCATCACTAATTGATCATCTGCATACAATTACAGGTAATGACCACCACCTCCTTCTGTTAAGTGGTTAGGACACTAACACAGTTACTGTTGGGCCATTAGAGGCATTAACGTGTCTGGGTGTGTTTTCTTATGTCTGTGTGTATGTGTGTGTGCGCGCGTGTGGCACTCACGTTGAGTTCTTGTACTGCAGGAAACCAAACTCGTCCCTCTGTCCGTCTGGGCACAGAGACTGCATGATGGGAATGATGCCTGCTGAGGTGAGGGGAGCGGCGCTGTAGAAGGCTGGGGAGGATGGGGGGGGAGGAGGGAGGGGAGAGGAGAGGGAGGGAGACAAGAGGAGAGAGTGGAGTACGGAGGGGCCGAAGTTGGAGGTGGAGAGGGAGAGGAGGGAGGGAGGGGAGGAGGAGGGTGGAGAGGAGAGAGAGGAGGATGGAGGAGAGGAGAGAGAGGGCCAAGTAGGAGAATAGGGAGGGAAAGAGAGAGGAGGGAAAGGGGCGGAGGGATAGAGAGAGGGGGCCAGAGCACCACGCAGAGAGGAGGGCGTAGAGAGATGCAGATAGTTTGGATGATGAAAGGGACGTGGATTAGAAGGGACAGGCGGACGGGGCGGCGCGGGCGGGCGGACACCGCATCGCGGGCGGAACAGGAAGAGAGAGAGAGAGAGAGAGAGAGAGAGAGAGAGAGAGAGAGAGAGAGAGAGGGGGGGATCGATCCAGAGGATGGACGATAGAGGGGCGGAGGAGTTCCCGAGATCAGAGAGAGGAGGGACGAGGGGAAAAACATGAAAGAGAGGGAGAAAAAAGGAGGAGAGAGAGAGAAGGTTAGAGAGAAGGAGGGACACGGAGGGGGACGTCGTCCTGGATTACAGCGCCTCGCGGGACAGGAAGGGTCCCTGATGTCAACGCTGGCTAAACAAGCCTTTCATCATAGTGCCTTCCAAAACGGCGCTGCTTGCTCATCCATCTATAATTGGAGACTGGACAAGCTCTCACCATGGCCCACACTGGTGCATAATAGCCCCATGTTTCCATGGCTACCGTGGCTACAGTTTCCACACTATTTTCTCTGAGCTCTTGTTTCCTCCACCTTGAGGGACACAATCCAGGCAAATCTTTTTTTTCTGCTCTGAAGGCCATCCCTAGCTTTCCTCATCAGAGAGAATGCATCCTATCGTCTACAAGCATCCTTTCTAGTTTCTACTGAACAAATAGAACTATTTAAAAGTTACAATATGTAGGATTTGTTCTGTTAATACAATAAATCATGTTGTGTCCCCTATAAACATGTTGTGTGAGCTAATGAGGCCCTCTGAGAGTTGTTTTAGCAACACAGACAGCTCAGTGCCAGTGGAATGTCAATTTATGATTTTTTTGGAACGCGTCGCTCCTATCCAGCCAATTATGTTCAAGCAATCCTGTTCCAGCCAATTGCCTTTGGCAAAGTGAGCCTTCCTCCTTGGCTTATTTTGTGAAGCCACTGTCAATCAAAGTCATACAGGAGGAGGGCACAGAAGTTCAGAAATATTTATTTCATAATGTTACATATTACAGCTTTAAGATTCTTTAATTGAATAAACGATATGACAAGTGATATGACAAGTGTCAGATTGTATCTAGAAATGACTTGAAATCACAAAGTTCAATCACTAATTGGGATTGTCCAATACTTCTTTACCCTTTGTGGATTTTTACTAATGTGAGCTAAACGTTTGCATTTAAAAAGCTATGATTTTTTCACAAGGGCTACATAATGAGTCCTGTCTGTTCTAAATCGCCTTATCCTAACACAATCTAAGGCTAAATTGCTGAGACTTAGTCAAGTGTAATTGGGCACTTGCTGCTTCCAATAACCCATAAAAATCTAGAAACATCCGCTCGAGGTGAATCAGGACAAAAAAGCTCTGGTGTGAACTCGACCTCTCAACTCTGCCACCAACAGTGAAGTCATAATATGAGAGTGCTCCATGTTCACTGATGGGGGCGCTTGAGGGGTGACATCATCACTGTGCTTCTGAGTAATAATGCATGTGTCATGTCCTGGTGACATCTGTTCCCCCTCTGGTCACCAGAAGATAAAAGCATTAAGATTATCAGAGATCCAATTGATGGTTAAGTGGATCAGTTGACAGGTCAACAATTGCAATCCATTTAGAGCTGGATGCAGACCACTGTACAGCAAGTCCGATACAGGAGGCTATAGTACAGTTTATAATATATGTATTTGACCGTTTATTGTGTTTTTTATTTGAATATTCTCGTTTTAAATTCAATAAATGTGTGTGTTTCTCCACGGAGGCAAGGCTTATCTTGGTGTCATGACTGTGTAAGAACAAACGTTTTTACACAGTTCTTAAGCAAACACTTCTCTTACAGTAAGTGTGGATGTCTCTGGACACGTGCCAGTGTGTCTGCCACCCAGCGCTAACCTGGCCACAAAGCTGTCCAGCATTAGTCTGATATGTGAAATAGGATCTGTCCACTGAACACCTCACATACCCCCCAGTCACTTCTACCCAGCTTGTTGCTGCTGACAGAGAAGAGACAGGACACACACACGCACACACGCACACACGCACACACACACACACACACACACACACACACACACACACAAGACCTTCCAAACAGGATTAAGAGGCCAGAGTCAAGGGAACACTTTCATAAAGTAGTCAGTCAGCCACAGTGGTGATAAGAAAACGACTTTGACACTTACAGACTGGTCCATGCAGAGAACATGCATCATGCAGAGAAGAGAAAGAGAGGGAGAACCAGAAAGAGTGGGAGAGAGATAGAGAGATATGAAGAGAAGAAGACCATTGAGTAAAAGATAAACAAAAAAAGCATGTAAATGATTTCAAGGCTGTGGCAATGAGAGTTGCACAATGTCAAAAAACAAACTAGCATTGCTAAGGTGTGACTAACGACAGATTTATGGAACAAGACAGACATCTTTGCAATCGAGTCTTCACAAGCAGATTAGCAAAGCTTTATGTTTGCTTGTAAAAAGAACATAAAAATAGGAATCATTTATCACAGCCAACGTACAGAATCTGGGGCAACATGAGTCACCTACTGGGAAAAAGGAAAACATTCACTTTCTTTCCGTGGCGTACAACAACAGTGATGGATGCAGGGGGGGGGGAGCGCGTTCGAGGAGGCCGGAGCCCACAGCCCCGCTAGGTGGCACAAACCGTGTTCCTGCGCCACCACCACGACAACTCCATCTCTCCTCCATCTCTACGCACGGCGTCCCTCCTTTCAACCTTGACGTTTGTGTCCTGCCTCACCCCCCCCCCCACTCCCACCCCCCTCCTGCCCCACCTACCTTCCTTCACGGGAATGGCTGGCTTCTTCTGCCGCAAGCCCAGGAGGATGAAGAAGAGGACCAGGGGGATGAAGATCTCAAACGCCAGCACCCACTGTGAGGAGGGACAGGGGGAGAGACAGGGGGAGAGACAGGGGGAGAGACAGGGGGAGAGACAGTTGAGAAACACAAACACCTAAATCAGGCCCCGGACAAGAACAGAACATTGCCTCGAGCAGTCAAACCAGGCCAGCTTTCCTGGACACATGTGCTACTATAGCTACAAGGTCAAAGTCTCCCACTGGGCCCTGAGCCTCAGCACTCCTTGTCAATTCCGATTTCAGTGGCTATATATCAAGAAAGGATATGGATTGAGTGGAGTTTGCCTGATGTCAGGTATTGATCCATTAAATCAGGGAGCTTGTGTAGAGGTTGTTCAGTCTGCTAAACATGCAGTATTGTCTTGTGGCCCTGCTGCCAAATCTGGGGCTTTCCAAAGTGGTCCACTACATATATTATACGCTTAAAAGTTGGGGTAAATAAAAGTGAATCCTTAACGAAACACACAAACACACATTCTTTCTCACTTAAATTCACAAAACAGGCATGAACATCCCCAGAACAAAATAGGTCAGTTGGAGTTTCTTATCGAATCTGAAGCGATGCACGATGTTCACCCTAAAACTGGAGTAAAAAAGTTTCAGTGTGGCAAAAAAACACACACACACACACACACACACACACACAAATACACCCTGCCCATCCACAAACCTGACTAAGAGCTACTATGCTTATGAAGCTCTGATCAATACTTGAAATGAGATAGTGAACTGTGCCATTT